>NC_133876.1:2808262-2843361 GCF_044706935.1 Curcuma longa | reverse complement strand
ATAGCAACTACAGATTGTCATAGATGAAAAGATCACTTGTTTTACTGACAAACAGTGTGGAAGTTTGGATATGTATTTAATGTAAACTGTACCACGGCTTCAGTGCTTCATCAGATAAATAATATAACTTTGTGGGGTACGTCAGGTGAGAGCAACATGATAATCATGCAGGTTGGCATAAAATTTGTTTCTAGTTCAGCCAACCAAGCAACTATTAGCAAGCAAGCTCCCCCTCATAGACATAGTAGAAGCCTAGTGGGCAACATTTACCATTGAGGAAAACAAAGTGTTGCAAGACTAGCACTTGGCCTTTAGAAATCTTTCCAATATTTCATCTATATAATTTGCAAAGTGTAATATCGATTTCATGATCGTAATTGACAAGAATAACAGTTATTCTCTTTTTACAATGGTCCTTTCTTTTTTTTTCTTCTCAATTTGGTTTCCCCTAGCTCCTTGTAAACTATAAATTTTGCTATAACTTGAGTACCTTGTGCTTAATTTTTAACGTACCTTTCCATTTTCCATACTCATTTTTCATTAACATTTATTTCCATACTCATCAAGTTAGGTGTTTCCCATATTGCTTTAACTTAAATGTTCAAATTTTAATAAGTTGTAAGGATTCTTAGTCAACGTGCTACTCACTAACAACCATGGGCGGAGCTTACATGGGTCCAGTGTGGCCAGCTGCCCACACTGGCCCAGACAAAATATATATATATATATATATTAACAAGAAGAGAGTGGCAAGTGGGGCTATCATCGATGTCATTGTTCTTGCTATCTTGTTTTCTGGCGTTCCTGCCATTTTGATTGTGATAAAGAAGTGAGAAAGTGGGCAGATGATTGAGAAAGCAAAAGCTATGCGGAGTCATCTCGTCTCATTCACGTACAGTGAGCTGCAGCAAGCCACACGGAAGTTCTCAACGAAGCTCGAGGGAGGGGGCTTTGGATCAGTGTTTAAAGGGTTGTTGCCCTGCTCAATTGATATTGCTGTGAAGAAGCTTGAGGGTCTTTACCAAGGCAAGAAGTAGTTCTGAGCGGAGGTGAGTACACTAGGAGTCATTCAACATGTGAACCTCATTAGGCTGATTGGCTTTTGCTCTCAAGGGACCAAGAAGTTGTTGGTCTATGAGTTCATGCCAATTGGTTCATTAGCTGATCAGGTTTTTCTAGCAACTCAAATGTCTTGGACTGGAAAACAAGATATCGAATCGCTATTGGAATTGCAAGAGGATTAGCTTATCTCCATGAGCAATGCAGGGACAACATCATACATTGTAACATTAAGCCAGAGAACATATTGTTGGATGATGTACTTGTGCCAAAAGTAGCTAACTTAGGTCTAGCAAAGCTCATCGGAAGGAACTTTAGCAAAGTTCTCACAACCATTCAAGGAAGTAGAGGGTATATCGTGCCTAAATGGATTTCACGTATGCCCATCACTACAAAAGTAGATGTTTACAGCTACAGAATGATGTTATTCAAGATCATATTGGGAAAAAGAAACCTAATGTACACAGGAGAAGGTAGTTTTGAGTTCTTCCCCTTAGTCGCAACAAACAAATTCATAATTGGAGATGTCAAAATCTTGCTAGACCAAAGGCTAGAGGGTAAAGCCAACTCAGAAGAGTTTGAAATAGCTTGTAAACTTGCTTGTTGGTGCATTCAAGTTGATGAGAGCTTGAGGCCAACAATGAGTCAAATTGTTCAAGCTCTAGAGGGCAATCTAGATGTCAGCATTCCTCCTGTTCCAAGGTCACTCCAAGTCCCAAATGAGTCATGGACCAAGAGCATCAACTCCTGTAGTTCACATCAGAACTAAGGATTAATGAGCCACTTCAACTAGTCCTCAGATAAGGAGTGTTGCAACTTAAATCATGTTTAAGTTCCAATAAAACCAAGAGAAAGAGTTGTAGTGAGTTCCAACTTAAATGTTGCAACTTACTTTGTTTTGTCCATCAGCTTTAACTAGCTCTTATGTTGTGGCCAAGAAAAATCTTTCGATTTTTAATTAGTTCGTTAATTATCCTTGTTGCAACTGCAACTGCAACTGCAACTACAATTGTAAAGAGAGTGTTTTCCACCATGAGAATTGTAAAAGATAAGTTACGCAATCGAATGGGTGATGATTGGATGAATGATAATCTTATTGTCTATGTAGAGAAATATATATTTTAACAATTGATAATGAAGCTATTGTACAAAGGTTTCAAACTATGAAGACTCGAAAAGAATAATTATAAGGTAATTATGTTGTGATGCTTTATGATTATAAGATTTTAATTTTTTTTACTTTATTAATTATATTATATTGTTGTCTACACTGAACCAAGATCTTAGCTCTGTCCTTAATAACAACGTTAATTTTTTTTCATTTCTCTAACATTACATTGCAAAGAAAGACATTGACCTAGTTCCATAATGTATTTCAATACTTATTTCATAACTAAAAGCAACTTCCTCATCTCTTTTCATGTCTTACAAAAGAGAAAACAATTTAATCACGAGCAATTTACCATATTACGTACTTACTTTTGAAAAATACCTTAAACACACACCCAACTTTCATATTTACCAAAGGGTGCACTTATTTCCTAATATACCTTTCATTTCTCCTAGTAAAAAAATGACAAAATAATAAAATCATGAAAAAAAACTCGAGATTTTGAGACTATGAGCATTCGCAATAGTGAGCTCATGACAAAGCTCATGGCTATTATGAAATCACAACCAGGTCTAAGCGACTGCCAGTGACCAATAAATCACGACCAAAAGGTAGTGACTGACCACGAAATCACAAACAAGTCACAACCGGTTATGAAATCATGGCCGCCTAGCCACAAATTGGTTGTCATGACTACCTTGTCGTGATTTCACTATCGATTAATGTCTGGCCACGATTTCGCAGTTGCTTGGCCATTAGGCGAAATAAAATTACAAACAAACGCTAGTGAAATCACGACTAGGTGGCTATGAAATCACAACTAGGCGGCAGTGAAATTGTGGGCAAGCGACCATGAATCGTAGCCCGACAGTAGTGATTTCACAATGACTACAAGCTTTGCCATGAGCATGTGGTCATAAATGATCATGGTCTTGTTGGAGTTTTCTTGATTTTTTTACGATTTTATTTTTTTGTCATTTTTTTGCAAGAGGGGAAAAGAATATTTCAAGAAATAAATGCATCTTTCAGAAATTATAAAAATTAAGTGTATGTTTAGGGTATTTTGCAAAGTTGGGTACATGATATGGTAAATTGCAATTTAATCATTAGATGCAAAAAAAAGTGTAAATATTAATCTAGTCATGCAATATGAATTTATCTTATATCATAGAATATGTAACACTTGATCCATTCATATTCAGAAAAGAATAAACAAAATATATTAATTTCAATTTAAGAAAAAAATTCTTGCTCGACATGTCATTTTGTATCATGTGTTTTTCATAATGATAGTGAAGGCAGTTGAATTAGGAACAGGTTGCGTCCTATTCTTAAGATTCATGAGATTTGTTCTCCAAGTTAGCTAACCAAGAATTAATTATAAAATATAGACTGTATTATAGAAAAGTTGAAATAAAAAATAAAAGATACAGTACTCAAAGAGAGAATTCAAACACACACAAAGAAAGAAAATAAAATAAAAGATTGACTTATGACCATTTGCTTCTAAAAAAGCAAAGCTAGACTTGACCAACAAGATATGTGAACAAAACAGTAATAAATGACATGAGAAGAGGATTAAAAAATACCAGCATTCATCAAGGGTAGAAGAAAGAAGAAATTGAGAGACAACCCCAGAAGTTCATCGACTGTTGTTGACTTTATAGCCCATACTGGGTCACCCTGGAAATAAGATAGTAGTTAAACAATCGGAGAGATAAAATTGTAGTCACTTTATTTTTTTAATTATGAGATGAATAAAAAATCAAAGGTGCGGTATTTATTCAACTAGGTATTCTTTTGGCCTACCTAATAGGTGTGTTTTTTTCTCTCATAACATTATAAAAATATTTTTCCTTCCAAAATCAAGTGTCACCCTTAGAGAACACTAACACGGGCTTAGGGATCAAGAACACTCATTAAAACCTTAGCACCATAAAGAATGAGCGCGAACCAAAAAGAAAATGCAAGAAATACGCCAAAAGTTATGGCTGTTCAACCAATTAACATAAGAGAGGGGATACTTATCAAATTGTAGATTGTTTGAGCCGCAAACTGTTGCAACGTCCGGCAATCAGAATTCAATCCGATGTCGTTCAGAAAATAGAGCGAGAGAATAGAAAAGATCAATAATAATGATGACAATAACGAGAAAAACAATACCGGAGCATAAGGGAGGAGGAAAAGCCAGAGGATGTAAGCTGCCTCAGCGGTCCACAAGGCCGCCTGCTGCAGCTGCCGCAGAGACCGGCCGTATTCCGTGGCTCGCTGCTCCTCCTGGGGCGTGCCGCGCTGCTGTCTGGCTTGGCAAGCAAATAGTGTGCCAGATCGGAGATGGTAGCTTCTTCCGTATGCCATGTGTCGATTTGGAAACGGAAGCCGAAGCCCTCTATCCTTGGCAGCTGGCGCTGAAGGGATAGAATACAGAACTGGTGGGCGGAAGCAGCTGCTGAGAACGAATCTCCCTGCCATCCTCTCCTTCCTCAACACCCAATTGGTGAATTTACCGGCGGCGGAATGGCACGGGTGGCCTGGGCGAACTGGGTTTATCCGATTTCTCCAAGCAAGATGAGAGGCCACTGCAGTCCAGCTAGGCAACGTGACCAGTTGTTATAGCCGTCAAAAGTTGTCAAGTTGGGTTAGTCAGCTTGACCAACCGCACCAAGTAATTTAGATGAATTAGATTGAAATTTTATCAATTCATTTTAAGATGGATTGGCCCGTCTAGGCCCACGACCCTCATGGGTTAGCCCGCGACGGGCTTGGATTGGCCCGCGAATTAAGAAAATTTATTTATTTATTTTAAAATTTAAAATTAAAATATAAAACTTAATGAATTAGTGGGGTTCATCTATTTAAAATACAATTTAAATTTAAAATTTATAATTCAAATTTAAAATTTTCAATTTAATCAATTTAAATTATACTTCAAACTTAAATTTTTTTTAATATTTTTAATATTTTTTTATTTTTTAATAGGTCCGCGGATTGGCCCGTCTAACCCGCGATCCGTCTTGAATTGGGTTGGATTGGAGATTTCCCAACTCGCTAAATTGGTGGATTAGTCCGCCCCGTCCCGTCATATGATGTGTCCGTCATGGGTTAGCCCACCTCGTCATGGATTGGCCCGTTTAACAGCTCTACCAATTGTGTACCTGTCAAGCTAGCCCAATTGTTCAGGTTTAAATCAGTCAAGCTAAGAGAGTTGGTCAAGCTAACTCATTCACGATAAGTAGATTATATGGGTTAAGCGGGCAAAAGAGGAACCAAACAAATCAATTAAACTGGGACGATAGGTCCCATCATTCTGAATGAGTCAAATATATTGGATTAATCAAACAACTACAATTCTCAACTGACATAACCATGAGGAAATTAATAAAGGTAAGTGTATTCAATATATTAGTTAAGTATTTCATTTCAGATAAACAAGACACCGTGCCTACGTGGCTTTATTTAGTTTTGTATTCTTACCAAAGCATATACATGGCCCGATGGTTATAGTCAAGAAATTTTGAAGGATGTTTGAGGTAAGTGTTTCACCTTTTGTCACACTTGCATTAGAGGACACAAATCATAGAACAGGCTTCACATAAGAGGTTAGCCAACCCCTTTTAGTAGGTCAGTATGGAGATTCCCAATTATAAGCTATATCAGATTTGATCCAGTTGGAAATATAAATGGAAATAATGAAATGGAAGGATGGAGAAGACCCTCATATGGAGGAGTGTAGTCCCACATTGGTAGTTGATGGATAACTTGGTTGATTTATATTGTATCACAAGTATTGATGTTGTGAACAAATGTAAGGGGAGAGGCTCTCTCTCACACGTAGGTGTGCAGGCGGTGCAAATCTAGGGTCCGGATTGCACTGCCCGCAAGGCAACTTGTATGTGAGCGCGACTTGCGCGCGTTGAATGTCGGACCGATCAGGGCATAATTTGCCCAAGTAAATCAACCAACATTTTGTCATCCCATTCAATTTTTGTAACGTATAAATTAATGGACGAGTTAATTACTTGACGTTGAAACGGTCGAGTATTATTACTAACATTTCAAATCAAGTCATTAATCGTACCATTAATCTCCAATTAATTGGAGAAATACCGCGAGGTTATAAAAGTGGCAGCGAGGCAGCGATGAAAACAGAACAAGAGTATTTACCTCTAAGCGAGGCAGCCTACGGGTGTAATCAGTTCGCCGCGAACGATCTGTGCTTCATCGTTTCTCTGGTTCTGTCGTTGTATCCTGGGAAATAAACGTCCGTCTTTACCTCTAAGCACCGTCGGAAGGGACGAATCTGTTTTAAGGAAACTGCGTTGAACGCAGGCCTCGGCAACTCATCCGTCTCGCCACTCGGCCACTCGGCTCAGCATCTTGCCCACTCGGGCACTCGTCTCGGCTCGGCGCTCGACCACCTACCTCGACAACTCGGCTAAGCAGTTCGGCTCAGCAGTCGCCCACTCGGCCCAGCAACTTACCTCGACACTCACCCACTCAGCTCGGCCACTTGGCTCGCAATCGCCCACTCAGCCCAGCAACTTGGCTCGGCGTCTCGGCCACTTAGTGTCTCGGCCACTCAGCTCGGCAGTCGGCCACTCGGCTCGACAACTCGGCTCAGCCACTCGGCGTCTCGATCACTTGGTGTCTCGGCCACCCGGCTCAGCGACTCGACCACTCGGCATCTCGGCCACTCGGTCACTCAGCCACTCAGCTCTCTCCGGCAAAAGATAGTCTACAGATCCCTCATATTCTACATTTCGTACAAGAGATTACTCAATCAAACAAAAATTTAATAAAATTTAAAATATATTAAAATAAATTGACACATTCATGGGTCTACATGAAATATATCAAATTAAAATTTTGATATATTATTAGAAATAAAAAATTATGTGACTTAATTGTCTCGTACATATTTATCATGTACATGTATATACTTAATTAAAGCACATAAATGACATGTCATACATGTTTAATTCGTGTTTAACTTAGAATGGTTAGTTAAGGACTTGCTCAATATAGTACCAGGGGTGGGACGAGATAATAGTACGTCAGAGAAGCTTAGTCTGGGTAGTCAAGTGGGGTAATGAGTATCTTGCTTGGGCTGCTTAGCTAAATGAAACTAACTGAAGCTACCTCGCACATTCTAGACTAATTAGACCATGATTTTTCAAAAAGTAGGTAAAGTATATAATTTCTTGAAAAGATTTTATCTAAGGAAGTGGTTGTTATTCCAATAACCAAAAAGACTCATACCTCACCACGACCTGAAAGTTGAATTTTGAAATATACACTTGACTAATTAACAATTAAACTTGTTAACACAAAATCAAACATTGAAAAATAATAAATCAAAAAGATAATCTTTATAAAACTTGTTAGAAATAATTAAAGAAATCTTACATTAAGAGATACAAGCCCCTCTTTATATAGGAGTTTTATGGACCTATTTTAGGAGATTTATTCTAATAAATATAACCAACTTCTAATAAATATAACCAACACTCCCCCTCAAGTTGGAGCATAGATATTAATCATGCCCAACTTGTTACAAAGATAATCAACTCGAATCCCGTTCAAAAGCTTTTGTGAAGATGTCCCCCAATTGTTCTCCAATTTTTACATATCCTGTAGTAATCAAGGCTTGTTGAATTTTCTCACGAACAAAATGACAATCAATTTCAATGTGCTTAGTTCGCTCATGGAACACGGGATTCGATGCAATGTGAATAGCAGCTTGATTATCACACCATAGTTTTGCTGGTATTGAAATTTTGAGTCCTACTTCAGTTAACAATTGATATATCCACATTATTTCACACACAGACTGTGTCATAGCCCTGTATTCTGATTCTGCACTGGATCGTGACACAACCTTTTACTTTTTACTCTTCCATGATACTAAATTTCCTCCAACAAAGATACAATAACCTGAGGTAGACCTCCTATCCATTTTGGAACCCGACACGTGTAATTATGAATGTATTGGAATTATCCCTAGTCGAGAAATTGATAAGTACGGACATCATCAATTTTGTCGAGACTAGCATATTTTGAACTCCTTGGTTAGCCAAGCAGCTAATCTCACCGTTGTTGATATTAGATGTTGAGAGTTAAACGTGGATGCTGGTTAAAGGTAACCAGTTCATTGGAGTGACCTACCTTGAGACTTCATATGGTTCTATTCGTATGTCAATGAAGATCTCAATATAATTTAAGTGCGAGTTTCCTTTGACTTGCGGTATTCAAGTCATCTTGGTCATGGAAGCTTATGCTTTGGCATCTTAAGCAAGCATCTCCATGGAGGTGTGGACTCTAGATGATTGGGTATAAGACGAAGTGTCCGAAGGTGTTTGAATAGCCCACAGAGGATTCATCACCCCTTGGAAAAAGAAACGTAAACCTTGCGGCCGCTTGTCAAGATTGTTACTAAAAGTCTTTGACCAAAGCATTACATGTTAAGAGTACATTACTCTTGGACACATGTACAAATAACTTAAATCTACAGAACAAGAAAACAACTTGGGCTAGGTGTGACGTAGTCAGCCTAGTGGGGACCAACACATAGACTATGTCCTGAACCTAGCGGGTATAAGACAGTGAAAGGAACGAGACACGATTCAGTGTAGCTGTTGAAAGGTTTAGAATTATTCTGGAATCAAACATGGATTTTTCGATCAATTGGGGATCATGATATACTACAAGGTGTCACTCATGATCGTTCCATAATTAATGGTTAATTACAGACGACCAATATAATCGAAAATCTATTGGGTCACACGCACTACAAGTTCTCCGAATGACTTAAAACGAATTTGAGAATTAGATTTTCAGAATGAGAGAAATAAAATCTAGTTAGACCAGACAAAGGACAAAATGATAGAATTCGTCTTACAAAGATAAAATGAACAAATCTGATTTTGTTCAAATCAGAGGTCGTTTTGTTAGTGAACCAAATGATTCAGTTTTGGACCAAAATTGAACCAACTTGGTTTGATTCATGATGGAAGAGATTTTGGTAGAACAAATGTGATGATAAGTTTCATCTTGTGAAGACGAATCGAACAAAATTAATTTGGATCAAATCGGAGTTTGTTTGGTTAGTGAATCGAGTGAACTAAGTTTGAACCTGGTTTGCTACAGTAAACTCTAATTACCCGGTTTGGTTCAGCTTGGTTTAAGATTCTCCGGTTTAGGCTAGGTTTGCCGGTTCATTTTTCCTCCGGTTCACTGCAACCAACCTTAGTTTTCTCAACTACGATAAAACAGGGCAATGCCCTGTTCATCCTCTACGCGAGAGGAGCGCCGCCCTCTCCAACCTCCAGGTGAAGGTATCGAGAACCCTAATGGATCTTCCTCCTTCGTGCGCCGTTGGTTGCTCGCGCGAGACGGGGTTCTGTTGGCGCTGCTTCTTCGCCAGACCACAAGCCATGCTCATCACGATTTTAGGGTTGTGCAGTTCTTCATCTTCTTCCCCGGCAGTGCGCTGCCATCGCCGATTGCAAACAGAGAAGAGAAGGAAGGCTGGTTTCCCCTTACGTACTCTTTTCTCCGG
The DNA here is from genome assembly GCF_044706935.1 of Curcuma longa. Classification (NCBI taxonomy): domain Eukaryota; kingdom Viridiplantae; phylum Streptophyta; class Magnoliopsida; order Zingiberales; family Zingiberaceae; genus Curcuma; species Curcuma longa. Next base: position 2,833,633 of record NC_133876.1, on the reverse strand, counting down.
TTCAGTGCGCCACCGTTGCCGATTGCAGACAGAGAAGAGAAGGCTGGCTGGTTTCCCCTCTGCGTCTTCTCCGATTCAGTACCCTGGCCGTCGTGCACCTCTTCCCACACGCGAGAAAGGAAACCGCGATTTCCTTCACGAACAGAGGCCGATCGCACGTGGTGCTGCTGAAAACCCTAGGCTACCGTGTTCTCGCCTTCTTCTGCTGCCTGGTTTTGGAGTTGTCGGATCCGCCGCCGATGGCATCCTCTATTGTGGAGTTTTGTGGCTTGTGAGGCTGCCGGTGGTTGGTGATTAATCATCCACAGATTGGATTGGAGCTGCTATGTGGGGTTTTGTATTTCCAGCAATTGTCAGTACTATTGTTAGGGTTTACTGTCAAATTGTTGTAGAGATATGTGTTGATTACTGTTATTGACTACCAGAGTATTTTCTGTGATTAGAAACCGTTTCTAGTCATTAGAGAAGTCATGTGTCAATGTCAAGGCTATCAACAGGAAGCTTATGAAGCATCTAGATAATTATTCCATCATCATCGGAATAGTTTCGATTATTTGTCTGTTATCGGCGGTCAATGGTTGACCATCAAAAATTATACCGAGAATACAATTTTTGATGATAGTTAGAAAGCCCCAAAACGATCGCGACACACGTTGTTGCGTAGTTCTTGAAATATGGCTTCTCTCGATTCGATCGTCATCGATCATTGACTAGTACCGAAGACGATGACACGACTCGTGGCTTTCGAAGTCATCTAGACGGGAACTTGGCGTGGATCACCAGTAGAGATGGGACTCCGACGAGAACCGCTCGATTGATACTAATCCTGCTCAAACGTCATCGAAAAGGTATGCGCAGAAATATTTAATTCTCTGTAAATTTTAATTATGCGCGTAGAATAAACTTTTATTCTGAAAATTTTAATTTTCAGTCATGCCTTGTACGTTGTTATTAACTGCTTATGCATGCGTGTGTTATTTAATAATTAGTTATAATTATTTCTTTATTTCCGCTGTGCACGTTTGCGAAACGTGTAAACACGCGCATTGCACCGGGACGATCCCAACACCACCAATCAAAGTCCTGCAAATTATAACATACCACACCACTAAATACATTATATTTTAAATTCTACAACAAGTCAAACTCCTAACCAAATCTAAGGTTAACCTTAACCGGATCGAACCAAATCAGATCCGTTAACAGATCCAACAGAATAAGACCAACCAATTCCAAAAGCAAGCAACATACAGAAACCCGATCGTCCACATTCAAATTCAACCGAAACTCACATCAACCATCAAACTCGATTATGAATCCATGAATAGATCCAACTAACCTGATCATCATCCTCCACCTCTAAACAGCATGAATAGATCAGAATAGAAATTAATCTAGAACGATATATCCAACAAGATTAAAAATACCTCAACAGATCAAGAATCCCCGAATCAACCACATGAAAACTCAACATTAGAACAGGCCCATCACACCGATCAGAAACCTCAATGTTTGTGATCGCTCATAAATTCCGAGTGATCCACTTGAAAACAGAGGAGATTATGGATCCTTGGCTATGGCCATTCCTCGCTTGAATCAGCTAGCAAGAATCCATGCAAAATCTCAAACAACTCAAGAAAAGAATTGATCATCTCCAGATCGATTGACAAAGCGACTTTCCCGAAAACAAACTCAATCGAGATCATCTAGATCCACAAAAACCCAACGACCGCAACAAATTTCAGATCCCAAAAATAGAGAAGTAATCCATAAGTCCTTCCTAATCGATCCATTTCACAACAAGATCTAATAACACAAGTCAGGTTGGTTTACCTCAATGATGGATCCGTTCGTGCCCTAGAAGCTTGCAAAAAGACAATCCAGAAGACCAAGAACCCAACCTCACATATTTAGTTACAACGACGCCCTTTGATACTAATGGGGCCCTTCATTCCTGTAACCACAGAAGACGAACGAGCAACTTAAGGAAGAGAGTACCGACCAAAATGGAAAGTGGGGAATGGCGGTGAGTCGAGGCGTAGCCATAGGTTCTTGCCCTAACGAAGGGCGGCGACGATGGTTTTGCCGACGAGGGTCACCTCAAGCTCGGACGCCAAGACTTCGTCGATGACCTTAGGGTCGTCCACTACCGAGCACTCGCAGATCCTCTTCCCGGCACAATACTCCTCGATTGCCTGTCGCACCGCCTCCACCTCTGGTAATTATGGCATCTTGCGCATGCTATCCCACGGTCTGTCTATCGATGCCCCAAGCGGAACCACTCCGGCGGATGGCGAGCGACGAGCAGAGGGCGGAACTGCTCTGGCGGACAACGAACGACGAGCAGAGGGCGGAACCGAAAAGGGGTCAGCAGTGCGCGACTCCCAAACCCTCAAATTCGCGAGCCCCCGCTTTAAAGAAAAGCTACAGTACTTTTAACTGGGGTTTTGATCACGCGACTAGGCTGAACCCACCTTTTAACCTTAACTGTAGTGAACCGGCCCTGTAGTAATCAGGTTTATTTTTTGGTTCACTTGGTTCACCAACCAAATGAACTCCGATTCAATCCAAATCAGTTTTGTTCGATTCGTGTTCATAAGATGCAACTTCTCATTGCATCTATTCTGACAAAATTTCTTCCATCATGAGTTAAACCAAGTTGGTTCAAAACTAAACCCTTTGATTCATTAATCAAACGACCTCTAATTTGAACGAAATCAATTTCGTTCATTTCGTCTTCACAAGACAAGTTCTAATTTTTCCATATCTTACAAAGAGTGTGGGGACAAGAAACTTGATGAAGGATGCCAAAGGAGGTAAGATAACAATGAAGCACTTGATAGTCTCCTCCCCAATCAAAATGAAGGGAGAGTATTTTGTTGGATAGAGAAAATGCTAGAGGGGGGTGAATAACGTGCTTAGTACATTTTCAAAAATCATTTGAATTTAAAATTATTGTAGAGAAAAAAATACATCAACAAAAAAAACATAGTTATTTTTATTTGGTTCGCAACTGCATAACTACTATTCCAAGGTCTACAGTTAGTTTGACTGCTTATATTGGGCAATCACTATTCACTTTCTTTTCAAATGAGAAGAAGGTTCATTTCTTTACAATAGTAAAGTTTGGTAACAAACCTAGCAACCCTTAGAGATTAAGTACATAAAAGAAATAAATAAAAGAAAGTAACAACTAACAAAGCGTTATCAAATGCTAAGCTCATAGCAGTTTCGCGATGCCTTTTCGTCGTTTGTTGGGAAACACTAGGAAATCCGTTCCGGTGAATTCTTGCAGAACAAAAATTTTTTCCAAAAACGGATTTAAGTTGCCCTCATAGTTGATCAAACCAAGGTTTGATCAACGCATTTAGATCATTGGGCTCTTGTGTTTGGTTTACAGGATCCAAGATAAAGGGAACAATTTATTTAAAGCGGAAACAATAAACTTGCACCTTTTCTTCGGGATGTCTAGAAGGAGTAGATGACCCCTTGATCTTCTGCTGTATGTCCTCTCCTCTTCTCGAACGTTGTGTGGACAACGATCCTTCGAGATATCTCCACCAAAACTCTTCTCTTCAATGGCAAGAAATCAAGCAACCAAGCCTTCCTTTCTTTCTTCTTTCTTCTTCTTCCTTCCTTCTTCTTCTTGGCCGCCGGCCCTAAGGGGATGAAGAGGACCAAAGGAGCGCCGGCCCTAGAAGGAAATAGAAGAAGGGAGAAGCAAGCCTTCCCTAAGGGAAACAAGGGAAGGAGAGATCGGGGCGCCGGCCCTAAAGGAAGAAGGAGGAAGAGGTGGGCGGCGGGTGAAAGAGGGAGGAGCTCTTCTTGTTGCCGCCGGCCTCAAGGAGAGAAAACAAATTGATGTGTTTCTCTTTCGCCTCCTCTAAACCCCCTTTTATATAGCCAAGCCATCATGGAAATTTAAGAAAGATTCTAATAAATTTTCTTATCCAGATTCAGTTAGAAAAGTTCTAATAGAATCTTTAAGAAAAATTTATTAGAAACAATCTAATAAACTTATCTTATCTAGATTTATTTTAGAAATAAATCTCTTATAAGATTTTATTAGAAAGAATCTAACAATCTTATCTTATCTAGATTTATTTAGAAATAAATCTTTTAATAAGATTTTATTAGAAATAAATCTAATAAAATCTAATGGATAAGATTAGTTATCTTTTTAATAAATTTCCATTCTATTAATTTTGTTCTTATCTTTAACAAAATCTTTTTAATTATATCTCGCTAATATTTAGCGAGATTCCATAATTAATATTTTGTTAATTTAACAAAATTAATTCATAAAATTTTATAATAAAATTTTGTACGAGAAGAGACGAAATTTCTTAGCGGAAATTCTTATAAAAAATTTCTTTCTTATCCGAATTTTTCTCGAAAAAATTCTAAATAAAATTCCAGAAATTTTCTTTTATAAATAGAATTTCCTATCCGAAATTTCTCACAGAATTCTTTTTCAGAATTCTTTCAGAATTCATCCGGAGGTCTTCCAAGGTCTTCTGAGGTCTTCAAGAATTCTTCCGAAGGTCTCCGAGAGGTCTTCAAGAATTCTTCCGAAGGTCTCCATGAATTCTTCCTGAGGTGGATTCGAGGATTTCCAGAGGCTACAGTAGGGACCTCGAGGAGGAATTGGTTTTGGCCTCCGATGGGCTTAAGCTTCCCATGTTCCTTCTGAACACACAGCTTAAGTCCATCAATAATAACTCATTCCACTAGAGAGTTATTATTGCACTACCGCACCAATCCCATATTATAATATGGGCTCCTTCTTACTATAAGTACATTAATCTCCCTGTGTTTAAGATATCGTATGTCCGTCAATTAAATGAGTTACTGACAACTCGAATTTAATCAACTTCTAATCCAAGAGTAGTACCACTCAACCTTTGTTATCATGCGGAACTAAGTCCACCTGCAGGGTTTACATGATAATCCTTTATGAGCTCCTCAAGGGGACATCATCAACCTAGATTATAGGACACAGTTTCCTTCTATAATCAACAACACACCATGTACATAATACTACTTCCCAACTCATCGGGCCTTTTGATCTATCGCTCTAAATCTCACCCGTTGATGAATCAAAGAAGTATATACTAAGTACATGTGTTTGTTATTATATTGGGATTAAGAGCATGTACATCGATAGTAACAGAGGTTTAGTTCGATTATATAGTCAGTATAAATCGAACAATCCTCAGGTGGTCCTGCTCAATACACACTAAGTGTACTAGTGTAATTCTATAGTCAAGACAGACTAAGACCAAATTACACTACAACCAGTCCAATGGTTTGTCCAATCCATCTTGGTTGTGAACACTGTTTATAATCTACAAGGAACTGATAACATGGTCTTCTGTGTGTGACTCCGCACACCATGTTTATCTACAATATAGATTAAGTGGACACTTGCATAAAAACTAAATGCAAACATTGACCAAAGAATAATTCTCATTTCAGAATGTTTATTTACATAGATAGCTAGGATTCTTGTATACATCCCAACTGGAACAATAGCCAAAGTGAAAGGAAGAAGTGATACATTTCGATGGAGAAGCAATCGTTGCTTCTCCTCTTGTTCCTTGTTTCCACCGCCAGTTGTAGCTTTGATGGCCAGCCCTAGGGAGGATATTGATCTATGGAAAGATCCTTTGGATAGTGGTGAGCTTGGAAGGGTTCTTTGGCCAGCAGCAACAAACACCACCAAGTAGGTGGGTGGTGGCAACACAAAAGAAGAAGTTTGTGTTTTTGGCGGCAACTTAAGGAGAGGAGGGGGCTGATTTAAAATCTAACAATTAAGTTGTTAATCTTCTAAATAACTCTTCATAAGAGATGTATTTATAGATCTTTAATGGCTTTGGTTCGCTAACTAAAAATTTGCATCCATTAATCCAAAGTCCAAATTGTTAGCTTTAAGTTTGTTTTACAACCAAACCTGGTTGGTTCAAAACTAAACCACCTTTAATTAAAATTAAACTAATTTAGTTTATAATTAAATCAAAGAGAATCTACTTTATCTTCAAAAGATATGGTCCATCCGTACTTTCTTTCTAACAAAATATCTTACATATTTGCCCTTCGTTTGGTTCAACTAGACTCAATCTCTCTCGATTTGAGAATCCAATTCTCAAACTCATTTTATGTCTCTTGGAGAAACTCATAGTGTGTGTGACCTTATAGGTTCCCGATTTATATAAGTTGTCTATAATTAATCATTAATTACGGATCGATCATGAGTGACATCTAGTAGTATATTATGACCCCTAATTAATTAAAAAATCACAGTTGATTCTAGAACCACTTTTGAACCCTTCAACAACTATAGTTGTTCGTGTGTCTATTTCTTACATTCATCTTATACCCGCTTTGTTCAAGACATGATATATGTGTCAGTTCTCACTAGGCTAACTGCGTCACACCTAGCCTAAACTGTAGTTCCTTGTCCCATGTATTCAAGTTACTCAAAATATATATTCAAGAGAACCATCCTATTGATGGAAGAGGTTTTAGTAGATCGGCAGCAATGATGGGCTTCGTTTTATGAAGATGAAATGAACAAAACTAGTTTGGTTCAGATTGAAGGTGTTTTGGTTGCTAAACTGAATGATTTGGATATGAACCAAGTTGGACCAAATGCTACAGTAGTCGGTCTAGAAAACCAAACCTAAACTCGGTCTAAGAAAACCTAAACCCGGTTCATCGCCTCACACGCTCCTCCAATCAGCCACCTCACCCGATCTTCTCCTTCGGCTGCCACATGCACAGAAGAGGAAAGGAATCCTCTGATTAGCTACCGCGCACCAAATAGGAAAGGAATCCAATCCCTTATCCTCTAATCGACCACCACACGCATGAAATAGGAAAGAAATTTTGATCTTCTCCTTCGATCGGCTGTAGTACAGAAGCGGAAAGGAATACCAATCGTGATCATGTAATCCCTCCTTAAAAACGCATCGTCGGTTGCTGGGAGATGATGATTTTGAAGCCCTAGCACTGCCTTCTTCCTCCACGTACCCAGTCAACTGTGAGAAGAGAAGATCGGCCAGCCACTGCTTATCTCCTTCCTCCCTTCTGATCGCCAGCCACCACTGAGTTCCGAAGCCCTCCTTCACTTCCGGATCTTGCCTCCCATCCGCTGCCGGAGCCCTTGTGAAGGACTGCCACTAGTCACCAGTGAGAAGGGGTTGTTGGAATTGCTGTCGGTACGTTGCTGGAAGTTTGGGCGCTTTCGGAGATTTTTCATCTTCGTCGGAAAGAGTTTCGGTCATGTGCCTTACACCGTAACTACACCGGAAATAGGATTGCTGGCGATAGTTAGAAAGCCCTAGAAACGAACACAACGTATGTTGTTGCACGTTTCTGATATTAGGGTTTTCTCTTGTATTGACTGTTGTTGCCCAACGGCTAATGCCGCAGAAAGTGACACGACTTGTGGCTTGGGAAGCCGTCCAAATGAGAACTTGACATGGATCACTAATAACCCTAGATTTGATGTATCACGATTAGGATTGCAAATTAATTTAAATTATTGAAAACCCACAATAAATTCTAAACAAGTGAAGTATAGGGGGCTTGAGTCGTATTTTTTCAAGGGCTAATAGAAAATCATTTAAATCGAGCTCGTGTGTCATCCTTTTTGGGTTTCCCAAATATAAATGGGTTTTGGGATTTTGGAATGAAATGTAAATGAAAATGTAATGATTTAATGAAATGCAATTGAAATCAAGTTGCCTCATACCAATGGAGATACTTTTCATCCTTTTAAACCCATGATCTTTCCTATGTGTTTTAGATGTGAGACTATGTTTGCACTCTTGCAACCCAACAATGCACAAATCAAAAATCCTATCAATAACCCTAAATGCAGTAATCAAAAACCTATCAGAAACCTGTCTAAATCAGAACATAAACCTAAATGCAATCTAAATGGAGTTCAATGCAATTGATGCAAGCAAAATGAAACAAATCAATTGAAACTTATTGAAATTAGATAGCTAAATCCTAAAATGCAACCAAAACATTTAACTAATTGAGGCTTAATCTGATACATCCAAAAGCAATTGGCACGGAATAGTGCCAAGTTAAATTCAGAGTTTCGGGTATCAATTTCAGATTGCAAGAAGGGCTCAAACTAAGCTAAGCAAATTCTAAGGTAAATCTGAATCCAAACTAGAACTAAACATTAACCGAATAACAAAATCAACAAAGTTGCTAAGAAATGAGATTAACAAAAACATTTAGAATCAAATTTCAGAAACAGTAAACGGAAATCAGAAACTTAAACATCCAGCCTTCCCTTCTCCATTGCTTCTTCTCAACTTGGTGTCAATCAAGCTGGTGAATCCACAATGTGGATTCAATAATCCCTCTGGAGTCTTCAACGTGATCACTGGTGTGGTTTGCTCGCTGCCCGAACTCTGAAAAGTCGAAGAAACCCTCTCCGAACAAGAACATAGCCTTGCACGAGGCTGTTTTGAGCTACAAAAATTGGATTTCTTATCTTCTACGTGCTCCGATCGATTTGCTGATGATATGGAAACTCTCCACGATCCTCAGAGAACCCCTCCAAGGCTTGCGACTTCAGATTGAGCTGTGGATGGCTGAAACACGCGAAAACAGGGAAGTTGGCTGCCGGTGAAACCCTCGCCGTCGTGCCTCGTCCAGCTGCCGGATTTCACCCAATCGATCGGCTTAAGACTCCTTGGGGATCAAGGAATGCAATGGAAGTGGTTTGGGTGGAAGGGACCTTGCCGTCAGCTACGTCGCCGAGCAGAGGAGCTTCGTGCGAGAAGATGAACAGTGGCGCAGCCATTGTTCACGCGTATCAGATTGCCTTATATCCCTCTGATTAATCAAGCAATCTCAGTCATTGATTTCTGATCCAGTGGAGCAGCTTTGATCTGAGGTTTTAGAGCAGCTTGGGGTTTGTAAAAATTGATGGATCTTGATCGAGCTTGAGTTAGGTCATGTCCTAAATGTGGCTTGATCAATTTAGGCAAACTTGGTTCGATTAGATCGCGGTTGAGCTCAATCTTGGTCCAATTTGAGCCTTACAATCAATAAAATCAATTAATGTAAAATTTGCAATGAAATCATGAAAATTATAATCAAGTCTCAAATTATGCAATATAGAACAAATACGATCAAATCGATTCATTTTGTAATTTATTTTCATGCAAAATCCCAAAAATGAATCGATTAAAAATACATAAAATCCTAACTCATCAATCACAGATAGAGGCAGAACTTTAACAGAGCCGCTTGATAGATGCTATTCCCTCTAATATGTTAGATATACATAGAATAATATTGTTATTCTAAAAATTTTAATTGTTCAATTATGCCATGTACATGTTGTATTTTGCATACGTGTATTGCGAGTATTGTAATAATTAGATTTTATTATTGTCTTTTTTTCTGCTGTGCATGTTTGTGAAATATGTAAACACACACAACGCACCGGGCTGATCTCAACAGCATTGCTATCTTCGGTACAAGCCGACGTTCAACTATGATTGATACGAGAGAAAACTCTAATATCGGAAACACACAACAACACAACGTCACGTTTATTTTTCAAAGTTTTCTAACTATCGCTGGTAATCGTATTCCTCGTGTAGACTCCTAGTGTAGACTCCGATGGTTAACCTTTGACTGCTGGTGAAGAGCAAATGGTCATAAATTCTTTCCAACGAAATGGTACAATCTCCAACAGCTTCACAAGCTTCCGCGATGATGGCAGATGGTCGTTGGATGACCAAGGATGATCCACAGCGACTGGACAGCTTTTCACAAGAGCCATCAACGTCATTTCTTCTCTATCGGTTGCTGTCCATAGGAAACGCAAGCTGTTGCCCACAAGAAGCACAAGCTGCTGCCCACAAGAAGCACAAGCTGCTGCCCACAAGAAGCACAAGTTGTTGCCTATAAGAAGCACAAGCTACCGTCCATGGGAAACATGGTTGTCGGTGTCCAACGTCGGCTTGTGTTTCACTTCCTCCTCCAGTGGTTGGTTGTCCATGGGAGAACCCAGCTACTGGTGTCCAACACTGGCCGAAGCTTAGGCTTTCTTCTTCCCTTCCGTCAGTCGGCAACCATCAAGAGAAGTCAAACTATCGGCATCCAACACCGAGTTGCGCGATCCAGAGAAAAGAAAAAGAAATGCGAGAGGCTAGCAGCGCACTAGGTTTTCTTCCTTCTTTGCGATCGGCGATGAACTTTGCTGAGGGAAGAATCCGATCGAGACTGGAGAGGAAATGTCCAGGCCATTGGGAAAAAGGAAGAAGAATTGTGATTTCAAGGAGGAGAAATTGCAATTTGGAAAAGGGCGGTTGCAGCAAGTAAAATCATGACTCACAACCCCCCAAAACCTAAATCATGATTTTGGGAGAAGAAGCAGGAAGAGAACTGACGACCATAGGTTTTATTTTTATCGTTACTATAGCAAATCGGGATTTAAGGTTTACTATAGCAAATCGATTTAGATGGATGAATGGTCTTGATTAATCCTAACTATTAGGATTTAATACCAACCGTTCATTTCAAGTTCAATATATATTATATCTCATATAACATTTCTTATTGGGTTTGGATCCAATCCAAAACCCCATCCCTTAGCTCAATATCCAAAATCTATATGTCGATTAACTTAAGTTTGGTTCAAAACCAAACCAAATTTGTTCAATTTGATTCAAAATCAAATCTTTTGGTTTAATAACCAAAACACCTCCAATTAGAATCAAACAAATTTAGTTCATTTCGCCATCATAAGACGAAGCCCATCATTGCTTCTGATATGTCGACATATCATCCATTAGAACTAAATTAATTTAGTTTATTTCATCTTCATAAGATGAATCTCATCATCTTTGCCCTTCGTTCGGTCCAACTAGACTTTATTTCTCTCGATTTGAGAATCCAATTCTCAAACTTATTTTAAATCCTTCAAAGAAACTTATAGTGCGTGTGACCCAATAGGTTCCTGGCTATATTGGTTGTCCATAATTAACCATTAATTACGAAATAATCATGAGTAACACCTAGTAGTAATCATGATCCCCAATTGATCGAAAAATCAATGATTGATTCTAGAATCATTTTCTGAACCCTTTAACGACTACAATAAGACATGTCTCATTCCTTTCACCGTCTTATATGTGTCAATCCCCACTAGGCTGACTACATCACACCTAGCCCAAGCTGCTTTCTTGTCTTATGGATTAATATTACTTATACATGTGTCTAAGAGTATCATACTCTTGACATGCACTATACTTTAGCCAAAGACTTCAAGTAACAATCTTGATAAGCGACCATATGGTATACATCTCCTTTTTCAAGGAACGATGAATCCTTTGTGGGTTATCCAAACATCTTCGGGTACTTTAATTTACACTCAATCATCTCGAGTCTATACCTCCTTAGAGATATTTGCTTAAAATGTCAAAGTATAAGTCTCAATGATCAAGATGACTTGAATATTGTAAGTCAAAGAAAACTCACACTTAAGCTATATTGATATCTTCATTGACATATCTCTGTATGTATAAAACCATATGAAGTCTCATGGTAGGTCACTCCAATGAACTAGTTACCTTTAACTAGCATCCACGTTTAACTTTCAATATCCAATGTCTCTGGCCAATAAGAATAGCTATTTGGTAAACTAAAAAGTTTAAAACGTGCTAGTCTCAACATAATCGATGACATTCGTGCTCATCAATTCATTGACTAGGGACAATTTCAATATATTTATAATTGCACATGTAGAGATGCTTACTAGTTATGATCTAATATAAATTTTCTCATGCTATGAATCATATTGTGGATATTTAGTAAATGAATTTAAGATCCAATTAAATACATAGAGAATGTGCACTCAAATAGTAAATTTTTATTTATCCAATAAATAGTACATCGATAAGGTGATTGCTTTTGGACACCTCTCACATATAACAAATAAGTCGTGCTCCGGTGTAACATCATGAGTCGCTCTTAAATCTGGATATCATCCTGGGTTCCCAAGAGTTGATGAAACTATATCAAGAGAGATAGAGAGTGAGAATGCTCCAGAATGAGATGATTGAGGTGTAGATTGCCAATAGGAGGACCAGGTTGATTTGAAGCTACCAAACTTCCAAGAAAATTTGAATCAAACTTGTTATCGTAGTTTTGAACATAATGATCATATTTTAGGCAAATCTAACAGCGCCCTTGACCTTGACCTTGACCTCGGCCTCGATCTCGACCTTTATTGTCTCCCTCTGAATTTGATGCTCATGTTGCGGAGGAGACTAATTGCATGGATTAGGTTAAGGAGCTTTTCTAGTCATGTGTGCCAATAAAGATAGAGATTATGACATCCTTTGAGATTATATCTGTAGAAGTCTTTCATCAGAGGATAACATACCATAAAGTATCTCGAGTGACACTTGATCTATGAAAGTTGTGACACTTGGAACCAGACCTACAAGAACATACATTAGTAGTTCTAATTTAGACACCAGATGCCCCATAACAGTTAAGTTATTGGCAAAGGTATTAACTGATTGCATATACGCATTGATAGAGGTGTCTCCTTGATAATTGGCTATTTGACCGGGTAAATTAGGATTAGATTAAGCTATTTTTTTATTATATTTCATGTTAGAAATTAGATTTTTGGGCTAATTCTTTATCTTGGATGAGTTTGTGATCTTTATTATAATTTTTATTACTTTATGGAAATTTATGGATAATAATTTATTGTATTTAATTTTTACAGGAAATTAGAATGGTCCTGGTTTGAGTTGGGCTCAAATTGAATTATAATTGACTCAACCAGGTTTTAAATCCGAGAAAAATTAATTTGGTTTGAGTCGGGTTCGAATCGGAAATCAAGTTGACTCAAATCAGATTGGATTCAGCCCATACAGATTGGATTCATCCCATTATCAATTGATTCAGCTAGCCCAAATTAAGCCCGATCCATGTGAAGCCGACTCAATCAAGTTCGGTTCAATTTGGCTGGTTCAAGCACAGGGTTAAAAGGCTTCGAACGATTTAGAGAAAAGGGGAGCTCGATCAGCTAGGTTTTCCTTCTGATCGCGCGACGCCTCTTCCCCACCGAGCTCCCGTCGCGATCCCATCGCCTCCATCGCTTCCCATCGCCCATTCCCTTCATCCTTCCTCTCCGATCAGCCTAGAGCAAAGGTGACCGGAACTGTGGTGGACGAGCGCCGACCAACCGCCTCCCCTCACCTGTCGTTTGTGCTCCGCAGCTGTGAGCGGAGTGCCCAGTTGCGGTGGTCGGTGATAGCATCCTCCTCCGCCTCCATAGAAGCTCCGAAAGTAATCAGGCTTTGTCTGCGATTTGCAGCAAGGAATCACCGATCCTTGTCTACGATTTGCAACAGGGGGATCGATCGACGGCTTCGTCTCTCCGCTGTCACTGGAAAAGGATAGGGTTAGGAGTTTAATTTCTTTGTTAATGATGTTTGTCTGTGGTTTGCAACAGGGGTCAGCGGCAGAGGAATACTTTCGAGCTTTGCCTTCTCCGATCATTTCTCGTCGTGAGCAGAGTGCCCGGCGAGCCATTGTTCTGTTGGCGTAAAATCCACCCAAATGTCGATTGCCTTGTTCTGATCTGGTTGGGATCAACCATCAACCTCCACCATTCCGCCCTGTTGTCCTCTGTTCTGAACCTAAAGGGAAGGAAGCTACTAACCCTTTAACCTAGTTTTTTTCCCCTTTGTTTCCGTTTCTGTTGCTAGCTGATAAATTCAAAACCCCCCATGATTTATGTTCTTGTCTATTTAAGTTGTGTTGAATAAATTGTTCTTGCTGTTGGTTTCGGTTTGTGCTAAAGAATATATGTTCTTGTTGGTTGTTTTGGGTTGAATGATATGTTTGGGTTGTATTGCATGATATGATGCATTGCTAAAGGTTTGACAGCAAGTTTTGTTGTGTTAAAATGGTTGGTGTGTGTCAAAAAATCATTCGGTTGAAGGTTGTTATTGAATTGGAATTTGTGGTTACATGGACATGTTGTTGGGTTGTTTGGAAATGAATAAACCGGTTACATGATGTATGTTTGTCATGACTCAATTGTAAATGGATCCTGTGAAGTTGAATGCATGTGAATAAAGTCTTTGGATTGTAAATTATTGTTTGTATGTCATTGTAATTTAGTTGTTGAATGGTAATGTACGTGTTGGTTTAGGGATAATATGTATCAAATGTATCAATTGCTTAGGTTTATGTAGAATGACAAGTTGTTGATGATTGTATATGTTTTATGTTAGTTGAGTTATGTTGTAGGATGTTGTATGTGTAGAACTCATGTTGTATGATGTTGTATAATGAATATTGTTGTTGTGTAATGTATGTATAGGATGTATGTGTATGTTATAGTCATTGTAGGATGCATGTTTAAGTAGTTGTATGTTGTTTAAATGAAATTATGTAATATGATGTATGTTGTATGTTGAATGAGTGTTAATGAATGTAATTCATGTACTAAATTATTCTTGTTGTAAGGAAACAATTTATTGTGTAATTTTATGTTTATTGTATACAATGTTGTTGTTGTTGAATGATTCTTACTTTTGTAAAGTTGTATTTATATGACTTAGGATTAATCTTGTAATTAGAAATGTACACTTGGGATTCTTTTGATTTAATTATCAATAAATGAAGTTTGTAAATAGAACTTAATAAAACCAATAAAAATTCCGCACCATATGTCTATAATAATTTCCGATCATTGAGTACATGAGAGACGATCCGGACCTCTCTATATTACTTTAGCGATAAATAGGGATTTGGTAAATAAATAAATAATTAATTTTGATGGGTATGAATGACAACAAATAAGGGAATAAATTATATAAATAAAACATCTCAAATACATCTACATCACTCCTCTTGCATATAGATTGCAGTTGTAGATGAAGCTGGAGAACTCGTGATTGAGAGTGGGATGCAAAAGAGTGATCAAGAACTTCCCAAACTTGACGAGATGTATTGAGCCCCACGAGCAAAGAAATTATAATTGAAGAAATTAACCAAGTCAAGACTAATTTATCTTTCTTAAATCAAATAGCATAAGATGGATTGTCTTTTTGAGATGGAGATGAAGTACCATCGATGAAACTAAATAAATCATGAACACAAAGCAAAGAAAGAAATTGAGTAAAAAGAAATGAAAAATAATATTTTAGATGATTTATTACTGAAGCCAAAGGGCTTATTGATACAAGTTGTCTAAACAATAATGGAAAGATTAAATATGTCACACAATCATACAAATCGTAATAATTATAATCATAGTAATAAATATAATATATTTGAAAATATTATCTGCTTCATATGTATCTTAATTATTTATGATGTCAAATATGATAGATCTCGATTTATTGAAATCAATTCGAGATTATAATCTATTAATGTTTTCTTAGCTGTCATTAGATAGAATCATATTGAATATATCTCCCCATGCAAGGTTGCAGTCAACATGAGTTTATGTTTCTTGGATGCAATTAATCCAGGGGTCTCACTCATGTCTATTTCATTCGCCTTCATTCCATGAGGCATCTTCCAGTCGAAATAGAGGAGAAGGTGAGCCAAGATGAGATGAAGTGTTGCGAGCCCAAACCCCATCCCAGGGCATAACCTCCGCCCACCACCGAAAGGCAGATACTCAAAGTTACTCCCCTTGAAATCGATATCTGAATTTTTAATGAACCTCTCCGGATTGAATCTCTCTGCCTCTTCCCAATACAATGGATCTCTATTGATGGCCCACACATTCAGGAAGACTCTGGATCCTGCTTTTATCTCGTAACCAAGCATCTCACACGTCTCCTTGCATATTCTTGGTATTAAGGGGGCAGGTGGGTGAAGCCTTAGAGTCTCCTTAATCACTAACTTGAGGTAGCCAAGTTCCATGGCATCTTCTTCTGTCACTTGGTTCTTATCCTTGTAAAGGTTCCTCACTTCTTTTTGTGCTTTTTCCATTGCCTCTGGGTTCCTTATTAGCTCTGTCATTGCCCATTCAATGGTGTCTGATGTTGTTGTTGTCCCTCCCAAGAACATATCCTGCATTTACATGCATATATATAAAATTGGTACTGCTAGCTAGAGTAATAAGTAGGTATTGAGGAAATTAACATAAATATGCACTTATATTTATACTCATCAGAGAATGAACGTATCAACATGTATTTGTATATACCAATGTTTTCATAAAAATAAATAAATAAATAAATAAATAAGAATATTAATTGAAAGATATAAATATGAATTATATGTATGTGTAGAGTGAGAAATTATAAATATATATATATATACACACACTCACTAGGATCAAGCCCTTGATGCTGTCTCTGGCCATTGCAACATTTTCAGACTCGGGTTTGTGTTGAAGATTTAGCATCGAGTCGACCAAATCTACCATCACTTCGTTGTCGTCGGTAGGGCCGTCGCTCCTCATGGCCTTCAGCTCGTGTTGCTTCACTATTTCTTCGGCGATGGCATCGATCTGGTGGTGTAGTCTCCGCAACTTGAACTTGACGCCAGAGAGGAGTTGAATGCCGGTCCAGGAGGCGACCATGTCGACGATGCACAGGCCACCGAGCAACTCGAGTGCCTCCTTGGCCAGCGCGTTGAACCGCTCTGGGTTGTCAATTCGGGCACCGAACGCCGACCTGGTCAAGATCGCGGTGGACGCCGCGTAGATCTTCTCGCTCAGATCAATCGGCACCGTCGTCGACGAACAGTAGGTCTGTATGACGCGTATCAAGTTGTGACTCTCCTGGGTTCTGATGGAAGCCGAAGAGCGGATGGGTTTTGGACCAAGCAGATTGATGAAGCAGAGCTTGCGAAGTTGCTTCCAGTGGGGCCCGTGGGGGGAAAAAATCATGTCAGTGCAGTTGTAGAGGATGACCTTGGCGGCCACTAACTCGGATCTGAATGAAAAATTTGTGTTATGAGTCTTCAGGATCGCCTCCGCAGCTTCACGGGAGGAAGCTACAGTGATGTCTGTCGGTCCCACTCGGAGCAGCATCAGCGGACCGTAGCGGACCGAAAGGTCACGGAATGCCCGGAACGGCAGTAAATTTTTGGCGAGGACAAGTCGGAGGTAGTGAATGGATCCCACGACAGGGAGGCTCCATGGACTCGGCAGTACTGGTCTTCTAATTGCTTTCTGCTTAGTGATGATCGAGATGAGCATGAAGAAGAAGAAGAATATTGGCACCAATATGGAAAGGAGATAAACCATAGGCAGCTCCATGGTTGGATGGATGCTCTCTATCTCTAGCTCTCTAAAATTTCCTGAATTAGATTGTCCGACAGGTAGGCGTATTTATATATGCATGGTTGCGTACGTTTCCATATAATCTGCTTCTAAATCTAGAATAAGGTTAACAATATTAAAAGAAAATGAGTTTAACGAGTAGCTTATTTAATGATTCGTATTCATTGTTACAATTATAATTATTATGATTGTATGTCATATTTAATTTTTTCATTTATTATTTAAATAGTTTATATAAATAAGTCCTTTAACGACAGCAATAACATCATCCAAAATATTATTCAATTCTTTATTTTATGTTTTATATCTCTTTCCTCTATTTCTATAATTCTATCAGGGTATCAAATTTCCTGAATTAGATTGCCCGATAGGTAGGCGTATTTATATTTGGGTTTCCATATAATCTGTTTCTAAAACTAGAATAAGCTTAACCATCTTAAAATTAAGAAAATGAGTTAAACGAGTAGCTTATTTAATGATTCGCATGCTACAATAAATAAATAGAGAGTTTGTTAGTATTAACACCAACTCATAATGAAAGGAAAGAGACAATAATGAACAATCCTGACGAAGTCAGGCAATACCCTCCTGCGTCGTGATCAACTGCAGTTTCTCGATTTACTTCCTCACAAATGATCGTGGGGCTGATCGTGTGGGGCCGTTAAGGTGACGTATTCCACCTTTTTATAGAAGAAAAGAAAGAGACAATAATGAACAATAATTTTAAATTGATTTTAATCCATCTAGATTTATCATATCGGCATCATAAGATCAACCTGAATTGATAGTAAAGTAATATTTCTAAATTTATTATATTCATTGTTACAATTATAATTATTATGATTGTATATCATATTTTATTTTTTTATTTATTATTTAGATAACTTATATAAATAAGTCCTTTACGGTAGCAATAACCTCATCCAAAATATATTCTTTATTCTATGTTTTATTTCCCTTTCCTCTATTTCTACAATTCTATTATGGTACTTGTTCCGGATGGATACCTATGATAGTCAAGCCATCAGTCAAGAAAATATCACCTCAATCAACATAGATTTTGCCGGTGAGAAGAACCTGAGAAAGAAGAGAATTAAATGAGCGGATTAGCAAGGCGCTGGGATTCCCGACAGGCCACTCCGATGCTCAAGTCAGTAAAGAGCAGTAATGAGATGAAGAAGAAACAGTATTTGAAGTATCTGGAATCCGAGAGAGCTTTTTCATATCTGTAGAGGGGTTTATATTCTCACTGAAGGGGATATTCTTGCTGACATGGGAGCAGGTTGTGGTGGTATATGAGGGGACATGTTTTGTGTTTTGCTACCAAGTGAGCTGATAGGGCAACATCTAGGGGTAAGATTTGCAAACCTCGTAACCGCCCTACGACTTGGTCGTGCGGATTATACTTGTCTTCTAGCAAAAAATGGAGGCTCAAAAGGATTTAGGGGATCAGGCCTGACAACCTAGTAACTACCCTTATCCTATAGCAGAGCTCGCATGCTTGATTGTCATGTTGCTCGATTGTCCTTTAGTAGGGAGGTACCAGAGAGGGGCTGAGCTGGAGTCGAATGGAGGGATCGGGCTCATTGAGGTCGAACTGGTTGAGGCCGAGAGCCAGACTGAACAGCCGAGCTGCTCAAGACCAAGAGCCAGACTGAACAGCCGAGATGGTGGAGCGTTCGGGAGAGTGACTGAGCTGAGTGGGTCGAGCGGCTGAGTGTTAGAGACGTAGGGTTGAGTGGCCGAGATAATTGAGTGTATGGCCGAGCGACCGAGATGGTGGAGCGTTCGACCGAGTGACCGAGCTAAGTGACCGAGATGCAGGGCTAAATGCCTGAGATGGATGAATGTGTAGTTGCAGGGCCGATCGAGTCGGCCAAGGGCTTTTTGGGGGCGGGCCGAGTGAGACTGGATGGAATAATGGGGAGTCGGGCTGAATGCTATTGCGAATGGACCAGCCTACTGTGGTTTGACCGTTAACCTATTGACTTACTAAGTCGGATCGATTATTGATCTATTTTACTACGTCAGATCAATAAAGATCCGCCGTCGTATCAAATTTCCTGAATTAGATTGTCCAATAGGTAGGCGTATTTATGTTTGCGTTTCCATATAATCTGTTTCTAAATCTAGAATAACGATAACAATATTAAAAGAAAATGAGTTTAACGAGTAGCTTATTTAATGATTCGCATGCTGCAAATAAATAAATATAGAGTTTGCTAGTATTAACACCAACTCATAATGAAAGGAAAGAGACAATAATGAATAATTTTAAATTGTTTTTAATAAATCTAGATTTATCATATTGGCATCATAATCAAGATCAATATGAATCAATAGCAAAGATAATATTTCTAAATTTATTTTATTCATTGTGACAATTATAATTATTATGATTGTATGTCATATTTAATTTTTTTCATTTATTATTTTGATAACTTGTATAAATAACTCCTTTAGCGGCCACCATAACCTCATCCAAAATATTATTCTTTATTCTATGTTTGATATCAACTTCGTTTTTTTTCCTTCCTATTTATGTTTCTTAATTATTCCAAAAAAGCAAAACGAAAAATAGAAAGCAAAAAAATAATCAGAAATTTCTTCTTCAAATTCTAGACAAATATATACCTCCACCATCACAAAAATACCTCTTTAACTTGAAGGGATGTGACACGAACTAACACACCCCGAAATTCGCCGAATGACTTTCTTGAGACTAGAATAAAATATTCACAGCGGAAATAAACAATCAAAAGAAAGAAATAACACCGAGATTTAACGTGGAAACCTCCTCAATGTGAGGAGTAAAACCACGGCCTAAGGCACCACCAAAAACCTTCCACTAAATCAACAAAGAAGTGGGTACACAAGTGTTCTTCTCTAGCCACCAACAACCAGCACATAAACTTCTTCTTCTACTCAGCGTAACGTCAAGAACTCGTCTTGGTAATCATACGCATAACAACACAAATAGAAGAAGTTAAAATCAAGAATACCGAATCTGACAGTTCCGAAATAGGGACGAAATCACCAGCTAGAAGACTCCAATAACGATCTCCACCGTTCAGAATGAAGAACCTCAAGTTGGGAATACTCTCTCAAAATTTCAGGAAGATCCAACGGTGCAATTGGCGGCAACACCCGGTTAAGTGAACGTCGCGCAGGCTGAAACAGTGCTGCACGAAATCTGTTTTTGCGGCTCCCCCTTGGCTGCGTTTTTCTCTCCAATATCATCTAAAGATAACCCTAGATGACCCCTTAATATAGATGAGGGTTTGGGCTTCATCCGTGTAAAGAAACACGGGCTTGGGCCGCTCTCACATAGGAGAGACCAACCCAACAAATCTCCCCCTCTTGACTATGTGGAGGGGCTCGCCGAAACACCGGCGACTTGACGACAAGCAATAATCCTTTCTCTTGAAAGCGCCTTCGTCATCATATCCGATCCATTATCATCGGTGTGGATCTTCTCAATATGCACTGCTTTAGAATTCACAACATCTCGAATCCAATGATATCTCATATCTATATGCTTCGACTTCGAATGGAAGGTTGAATTCTTTGCAAGATATATAGCACTTTGATTATCACAAAAGAGGACGTACCGTTCTTGATTGAATCCAAGCTCTTGGAGAAAATTCTTCAACCACAGTAGTTCTTTGCACGCTTCCGTGGCAGCAATGAATTCCGCCTCGGTGGTAGATAGTGCAACACATTTCTGAAGCCTAGATTGCCAAGAAACAGCTCCCCCTGCAAAGGTAATCAGATAACCTGATGTCGACTTACGAGTATCAATATCTCCAGCCATATCTGCATCTGCATAGCCAATCAACTTTGGCTCACCACCTCCGAAACATATACCATAGTGTGCGGTACCACGCAAATACCTCATAATCCATTTCACCACATTCCAATGCTCTTTTCCAGGATCAGATAAGAATCGACTCACCACGCTAATGGCATGCGCTATATCAGGTCTCGTGCACACCATCGCATACATCAAACTACCAACAGCAGAACTATAAGGAACCTTTTGCATGTACTGTCTATGCTCATCAGAAGAAGGACAATGATCGTGGCTCAACTTAACACCAGAAGGAAAAGGAGAACTTACTGCTTTAGCATTTCCAATATTGAACCTTTCCAACACTTTGTGAATATACCTCTCTTGTGATAAGAAGATCTTCTTCTCTTCTCTTCTTCTGATAATTCTCATGGCAAGAATCTGTTCTGCAGGACCTAAGTCTTTCATAGCAAAAGACTTGTTCAATTGCTTCTTCAACTGATTAATGCGTGAAATATTCTTGCCAACAAGAAGCATATCATCCACATATAACAGAAGAATAATGAAGTCATTATCACCAAACCTCTGAAAGAAGACACAATGGTCTGTATTGGTTCTGGTGTAGCCATGCTCCCCCATAAAGGACTCAAATTTCATATACCATTGCCTTGGGGCTTGTTTCAAACCGTAGAGACTTTTGTTGAGCTTGCACACAAACTCTTCTTTTCCTTTTACTATGAAACCTTCAGGTTGCTCCATGTAAATCTCTTCGTGCAAGTCACCATGAAGAAAGGCAGTCTTGACATCCATTTGCTCAATCTCCAAGTCAAGGCTGGCAGCTAAACCCATCACAACTCGAATGGATGACATCTTCACAACCGGAGAGAAAATCTCATCAAAATCAACTCCTTTCCTCTGACTGAAGCCCTTTACTACCAATCTTGCTTTGTATCGTGGCTTAGAGTTGAGTTCATGCTTTATCCTGAATATCCACCTGTTCTTCAAAGCACGCTTACCCTTAGGCAACTTCACTAAATCATAAGTATCATTATCATGAAGTGATTTCATCTCATCATCCATGGCACGAACCCATTCTACCTTTTGCTCACTCTCCATGGCTTCTTCAAAATATTCGGGCTCTCCCCCATCAGTCAACAGAATATACTCATTAACTGGATACCTGGTGGATGGTTGTCGTTCTCTCAACGACCTTCTGAGTGGCATATCACTTGGAGTTTCAGTTGTTGGTATGTCCTCAACAACTTCGGTTTCTATTTCATCTGTCTCATGTTCATCATCTTGAACTTCACTCTGCGATGAAATTGACATAGGAGGAACAATACTCATATCCAAGTTCTCACTACTAGAAACAAAGGAAGATTTCACCTTGTCAATGTCCTCTATAGTATGATCCTCTGCAAAAATTGCATCTCGACTTCGAACAAGCTTCTTTGAGATAGGATCATAAAATCTATAGCCAAACTCATCCTGACCATATCCGATAAAAACACACTGCTTTGACTTCAAATCAAGCTTACTTCTCTCATCACTAGGAATATGCACATAAGCTTTGCATCCAAAAACTTTTAAGTGATCATAAGAGGGATCCTTACCACTCCAAACTCGATTTGGAATATCAAACTTCAAGGGAACACACGGTGTAAGATTTAACACGTGAACAACAGTGTTAAGAGCTTCACCCCAGAAAGACTTTGGTAACTTGGCATGTGAAAGTAGACATCTTACTCGTTCAACGAGTGTTCTATTCATTCTCTCTGCTAACCCATTTAACTGAGGTGTCTTGGGTGGCGTCTTTTGATGTCGAATACCCTGCTGTATACAATACTCATCAAATGGCCCCAAATACTCACCTCCATTATCTGATCGAATGCACTTGAGCTTTCTTCCAGTTTCCCTCTCAACTGAAACATGAAACTGTTTGAACACATCTATAACCTCGCTCTTGTGCCTCAGAGTATAAACCCAAGTCTTTCTCGAATGATCATCAATGAAAGTAACAAAATAAAGAGATCCACCCATAGTCTGAGTCTTCATAGGACCACATAAATCAGAGTGCACTAGGTCAAGAATATTTTCTTTTCTACCAGGCGATGAAGACTTAAATGAAATACGATTCTGCTTTCCTGCCAAACAATGATCACACCTCTGCAAACTGACATTCTTTAAACCAGATAAGACATTTTTCCTGCCTAAGAGAGAAAGACCTTTTTCACTGATATGACCAAGCCTTTTATGCCACAACTCAGATATAGCCACATTTTCTACCACATTCACTGCATGATTCACAATCTTAGCATGCAACATGTATAAGGCCGAAGATCTCTCACCTCTGGCCACAATCATCGAGCCTTTGGTAAGCTTCCATCTTCCATCTGCAAAGGTACTACAATAACCATCATCATCTAGCTTTCCAGTCGAAATCAAGTTCAACCTAATGTCTGGGACATGCTTCACATCTCTTAGAATCAACTTAGAACCAGTACTAGTCTCCAAGCATATATCGCCAATGCCAACAACCTTTGCTTCACCATCATTTCCCATCTTCACAAAACCAAAACTACCTGGCGTGTAAGAAGTGAAGAAATCCTTCCGAGAGGTAGTATGAGTAGAAGCACCACTGTCAATCACCCAACTGATATCATGATTAGTTAAATTAACCACATCATAGTCATAGACAATCAGGAAATCTTCAGTGGTAGTGGCAGCGCGTTCCGTATCACTACTTTCGCCTGATTTCTTGTCTTTGCCCTTCTCTTTATATCTTTGCTTATTCTCCTTCTTCAATAGCCTACAGAAAGGCTTGATATGTCCCTTCTTACCACAATGATGACATTCAACATCAGTAAATTTTCCTCGAGACTTACTTCTGCCATTGCCATCTCTACTCTTCGGTCCACGGTTATAATTTCTCCCTCGTGACTCGGTAACCAAAATATCTGACTTTGAAGAAGAATTAGAATCAAGAGACTTTCTCCTCACCTCTTCATTCATGCAGCTAGCCTTCGCCATATCATATGTAATCACTCCTTTTGGAGCTGAATTCGAAACTGATGTTCTGAAAGTATCCCAAGTGTGCGGCAAACTACCAAACAACCACAAACCAAGCAACTCGTCTTCAAATTTAAGACCCATGGAAGACAACTGATTAATATGACCCTGAAAGTTGTTGATATGATCCGCCATTGAAGAACCATCCTTATACTTCAATCCCAACAGCTGATTCATCACATACATCTTGTTGCTTCCTGTATTGCTTGCATAAAGCTCCTCAAGTTTACTCCAGAGAGTTCGAGCATGGTTGATTCCACTGACATGATTTAGTACATTATCCTCAACCCACTGTCTGATAAATCCACACACTTGCCTATGAAAGATAGTCCACTGCTCCTCTGTCTTATCCTCTGGTTTTTCTGTAGAGAAAACAGGCATGTAGTAATTCTTTACATAAAGCAGATCTTCCATCCGAGACTTCCAAGAAGAATAATTCGAACCAGTCAACATAATCATCTTGCTCGTATTAGCCTCCATCACTCGACACAAATCACAACTTGGCTCTGATACCACTTGAAGGGATGTGACACGAACTAACACACCCCGAAATTCGCCGAATGACTTTCTTGAGACTAGAATAAAATATTCACAGCGGAAATAAACAATCAAAAGAAAGAAATAACACCGAGATTTAACGTGGAAACCTCCTCAATGTGAGGAGTAAAACCACGGCCTAAGGCACCACCAAAAACCTTCCACTAAATCAACAAAGAAGTGGGTACACAAGTGTTCTTCTCTAGCCACCAACAACCAGCACATAAACTTCTTCTTCTACTCAGCGTAACGTCAAGAACTCGTCTTGGTAATCATACGCATAACAACACAAATAGAAGAAGTTAAAATCAAGAATACCGAATCTGACAGTTCCGAAATAGGGACGAAATCACCAGCTAGAAGACTCCAATAACGATCTCCACCGTTCAGAATGAAGAACCTCAAGTTGGGAATACTCTCTCAAAATTTCAGGAAGATCCAACGGTGCAATTGGCGGCAACACCCGGTTAAGTGAACGTCGCGCAGGCTGAAACAGTGCTGCACGAAATCTATTTTTGCGGCTCCCCCTTGGCTGCGTTTTTCTCTCCAATATCATCTCAAGATAACCCTAGATGACCCCTTAATATAGATGAGGGTTTGGGCTTCATCCGTGTAAAGAAACACGGGCTTGGGCCGCTCTCACATAGGAGAGACCAACCCA
>NC_133876.1:2744702-2808162 GCF_044706935.1 Curcuma longa | reverse complement strand
TGTATATAGTTATTTGAATGCATGATGTAAAGTTGTATTGTATTTTATGTATATGTTGATGATTGTGTATACTAGTAATCTTTTGTAAATGGTAGGATTAAATTGTAAATAAATAAATTTGCAGTTAGTTAGATGGATAAAACACAATAAACCCCTACAACAGTCTAGAATAAACATCCAGTCATTGAGTCTGAGAGAGACGACCCGGACCTCTCTGTATTACTTTAGGACGACAATAAAGAGGTTTGGTAAATAAATAAATAATTAATTTTGATGGGTGTCAGTGACAAAATAAATAAAGGGAATAATGTAAATAAATAATAAAATAATTCCCAATACAAATACGGTATCAGTAGCTCGTTCTCTGTACCGGACTATGGTCCGAGAAGGCTTGGTAGCTTGTCCTCGGACCGGATCAGTATCCAGAGGAGGCTTGGTAGCCTGTTCTTTGATTACGTGATCCAGCGCGGTTGGCTCGGGTGAGACCCAAGTCAACCTGATCGAGTTAATGCCTGTTTCAATCGATCAGTGAATCGATTAACCAAGGCTGAGTGGGTTAATCGATCATCTGATCGATTACAGATCTTTAATCGATCTGGTGATCGATTACAGATCATTCTGTGAGACGCACGTTAATATGTTAATCGATCTGCTGATCGATTACCGAACTCCCTGTGACAATTCGCGAGAACCTACAGAACGTGGCATAATCGATTAGTCAATCGATTATGCTGAAGTGTAATCGATCTGGTGATCGATTACATGCTTCGGTGAGAAACGAGATTAGCGTGTGGTGATCGATCACCTGATCGATTACCATGCTTTAATCGATCAGTTGATCGATTAAGAGCATGGGTAATCGATTGTTCGATCGATTACTTGCTTTACTGAGGAACAACTACGATAGTTAATCGATTGTTCGATCGATTAAGATGTCTGATCGCGCGCTCAGATTTCTGCTCTGATTTCTGATTGTTCTGACTCTTCTGATATTGCTTTGCTAATGATCTGGGGAGATTGCAGGTGGAGTTTGAATTTGATGAAGCAAATGGAGAGTCAAGGGATTGCTTTCCTTGAGCACAGGTTTTGTCGATTGGTATTTTCAACTTGTTTTCAGGAAAAAGACAATGTTGCTTTGAGCTGCCACGATCAGGTGCTGAGCGGAGCGTGGCTCAGATGGCTCAGATGATCAGGCAGTGAACTCAGAGAACGTTGGAGAAGGAAGTTTAAGAGGAAGAGCTGAAGGGGAAGACGTGCTCTCTCTCGCAACTTGAAAACCCTAGCTGGTGTTTGGCTTGTGCTGGTGATTCCCTGCTCTTCTTTGAAGTTTCCTGGTGTTTTGCTCTTGGGAAGCTCAGCTTGCTGTTTGATTGAGGCACAAGGGCTGTAAGTTTCATTTGTGTTAGCCTCAATCTTGAGTTTCTCCTTCTATAATCTCTGTGCTTATCTATCATCTTTGAGATTGGTTGTCGAGAGGTCACTCCACCGAGAAGGAGGTTTTATTAGCCGGATTCATCCGGGGTTTGATCTACCGAAGATCAAGGCTTCGTCCACCTTACGGACACGCCGAGGAGTAGGGGCAAATTATCCCCGAACCTCGTATATTCTCTTGTTTGCATTGTGCTTGCTTTTGTAGTTATTTTTCTTCTTGTTTCCGCTGCGTACTAACCTTTTGTAGGAGAAAAACGTTCGATTTTCGATAAAAGGGCTATTCACCCCCCCCCCCCCTCTAGCCGTCTCTCAATCTTCAACATTTGGGAGTCAAAGGGGAGGTTGTACACTCGAAAAATGATAAAGGTACCACACAGCAAACGGTAGGAGTTCGGGGCCAATTGGGATAAGGAGAAGCGGAAATAATTGGCTAGGTCGTGGAAGGGCTGGGGAAGCGGAAAATGCAAACCCGCTTCCAACTGCCCTTGGAAGAAGGTGACATAACCCGGAGGAGGATCATGGGGCCGCTGAAGGGAGGTAGGCACCCTAATTAGATGATCGTTAGGGATACCGTAGCGGTCCCGAAGCAGCACTGCATCGTCCGAGCGTAACAAAGAGGTCTCGGCCTCGTACCAAGGGACTAGGGCTCCCATAAGAATGCAAGAAGAGTAAAACAGTAGGATAGATAAAGAAACACAAGCGGAGGAAGGAAAAGGCGGAGAAGAAGTCGATCGGTGCGGAAGAAGAGGAAAAAGAACGAGACCCTAGGGCTAGGCAACAGAACAAAGCGAAACACGTCTTAGCTCAGATAGTAGACTTACGAGGAGAAGCAGACATGGTCGAAGGAAGGAAATCGTAGAAGCGAAAGGAACGCGAACGGGAACGGAGGAAAATCGTGGCACAAGAACACGCGGGAGTTAGGGTTCGAAGTGGCAAGTAAAGAAGACGACGAAACACGAGGGGTTTAAGGCGAACGGTCGAACAATCAGGACCGTTGATAAATAAACCAAAGCAATCGGCGAAATGAACGGTGGTCAATCCAGGCCGCTGGACGCCGAGATTAACGAAGGAGATTAAACGAGCGCACTAATCGTAACTGACCAGGATCCAATAGACAGAAAGGCGAAGTGAATCAAACTCGGGTTCAGTCAGTCGAACTACGTCTCCTTCGACTAAACTAGGTCGGGAGGCTTGTGATCCGGATGGAATGAGGCGGGCAAACACGTAGGATAAAGGGGTCCCTCAGCGGACACGTGGCAAGGACAGAGCAGCCAATAAGAAGAACCCGATCCCCCCAAGAGGAGAAGAAAGTGGGTTAAGCTCGGGTCTCAGGCAAAGGAGTCACCTCCCCAGTATCGTGGCAGAGAAATCCCGCTAACTGCCCCAACCTGCTAGCACGGCCCACCTAGCCTCGAGGTCGGCACCTACCTTTGCCCTCGAGGTCGGCACCTACCTCAGTGCCTCATATGAGCCCCCACAGCTAGGGTTAACGCCCTACTCCACAAACCGACCTCAGTGTCAGGTCACAGTTTGGCTCACTACGATCCTCGAAGCCCAGGCCCTTTACAACGAGCGGCAGACTACCCCACCAAAAGATCACAGACATAACCTAAGTTCGTAACCGAGTTCGACACACCTAGCTGAACTCCTCATAGATCGGTCGCATAATCCAACCTCGCTATCGAACCATACATCCCATCCATCATCACCCTTCAAGCTCAACAACCCATAGAACACCCGGGCCTACCTGCCAGCCAGGGAAGAAGGGCCACTATACCCGTCAAAGTCCGTCAAACCTCAAGGCTCTAAGCCGATCTCATGACTTGGTTGCCGCATCATAAGCCGACCTCATGACCAGATCGTCGCATCAGACGCCGATCTCATGACTTGGTTGCCACAGCATAAGCCGACCTCATGACCAGATCGTTGCATCGCAAGCCGACCTCACAGCTTGGTCGTCGCAGCGTAGGCCGACCCTATAACCTGGTTGCAGCATCTTGTGCCTACCTCGAAGAAAGGACTCCATACGGATCTCACCCGTCACGAAGTACAGAAAGAGATCGGAAGGGACTCAGCCCATCTCATCTACACGGTTGAGAATACTTCTCATCAGCGCATCTCAACCATACATATCGGCCACTTTCGACGCGGAGATGATACTAACGGATCAATCATGACTTCTTCACAAAACTTATCCAAAGGAGGCGACTTCGAGACCAAATCTCACTACTTGGTCCAGTGCAATCACAACCCTTCAAAGGAGATAAGATACACAGAGGAGCCGTTTGATCTGCAGAATCTGTCACGCACCAGATCCTGAGATCCCGCCATCTCCTCCAATCACAGACAGCCGGATCCGAAGGTATCGCTCCCCCTCGCCCTATATAAACCTCTCAGGTATGACATTTCGCCCATCTGGAATCCCCCGCATACACTGGCATTTTCTCTCGGTCTGACTTGAGCGTCGGAGTGGCCACGCCGGGATTCCCCGGCGCCCAGCTAATCCGTGCGTTCAGTGCCCCCCTTTTCAGGTCCTTTCTCCTCCGCTGTGGAAACATCGGGTGACGCGGCCTCCCCCTGTCCGGTGATTCAGCTGTCGTCGGTAAGGAGCCGGAACATCATTCAAAGTTGTATTTTTTATTTGTGTTAAACATTTTTTAAATAGGGTCGTCAAGGAAGATGGTGAAAAGTATAAATCCATGTTGGAAGAGGTAAGCGTTTACATTAGTTTTGTGTTAGTTTATTATTTTCTATATTTTCATCTTAACTATTTTACTTTTTATTTGTTTATTTTTTTATGTAGAAAAAGAAAATCACGAAGATGAAAAAGGAGAAGATCTTCTACTTACAGTTTGTTACAATGTTATGGGGTTGACTTGAACAATGTTGTGTGGTCTTTTGATGATGATTTATTAGTTCAATTTTGTTTTGAATTTTATCAGTGTACTATCAGAATTGATGTATGTGATATTTGGTTTGTCATGTACGATGTTTGTTGTAAAAGCTTTGTTATGATACGTATTATGTTGATATTTATAGGTTTGTATGTAGATGATGGATGAGCATATTGATATTTCTAGGTTTGTATGTAGATTTATGACGAAAATAGTTTTTATCACAAATCAAAATCAGTAATGAAAATTAATTTCGTCATTGATATTTGATGAAAATAATTTTTATCGTATATTTATGACGAATTTGATAACGAAAATATTTCCGTCGTAAATTTTATGATAAATTTTTATTTTTTATTGTAAATTTTTACAACAACCTATTAGATATGAAAAAATAGTTGTTATAAAATTCATTGTAAAAAAATTTTACGATGAATTTTTCTAAAAACTTTCTATGTTTTTTTAGTGTAATTGGGATTTCAACCTATGCACTTCTATTTATAAGACCAATACTTTAACCAACTAAGCCACCAAATCTCGTGTTTAGAAACCCATGAACAAACCGTGACTTAACATCGACACATTAGGAATTTAGGATTTAGTATCTCCATCTGAATAAAAGGATCTAGTATCTCCATCAACCTACTAGTCATGGTCTTTGATAGGCTCAGGCCCTACTTCAACATGGTCTTTGATAGATACGGGTTGTCGATTTAATTAACTGTTGAACCCGATCCGATTTGGAAAGAACTATATAGAATCCCAATCCAAGTATATATAACAACGAAAATTGAGACGCTTACGTACTGTACTCTCTTCAACAATTGGCTCATCGTCTTCTGCAATTAGATTCGCTTCGCATCCCCAAGAGTAAACCAAGCAGAGCATGATCAATTATATGAAACGGACAAGATACTGTATGTAAATAAGAATCAGTTCAAACACATTATCTTTTTAAATTTTTAATCACAATAAAATGTGCCCAGCATGAGCTAGTAAATTAATTAACCACCATAAGAAATAAAAAACACCCAATCAATTGGGGGAGAGCAAATTTGGCGACCATGCACGTGCACCCAGTGATCATTTAGTAATTGAATCTTCGATAATATCCTTAATTTGTCGTTTTACTGCAGGTAAAAAGCGAGGAAGGAGAAGACGGCGGCGCCGAGTGCAGCACCGGCTGCGGGAGTGATGGTGAAGGAGGAGCTGGCTGGACCAGGGGCGGGGGCCTCGGCGGCCAGAGCTCCGGTTGCTGTGGCAGCAGCGACGAGGACAGCACAGGCCACTTTCTTCATCTCCATATCGATCGTCCTTAATTTGTTGAACGGGCCGGGAGATATTTAGAAGATGAGATGAGAAATTAAGAGACGGGAGGAGATTGATTGATTTATTCAAACGGTGGCGGCTGAGAGTGAGAGAGAGATGGGATGGCATGGGAGGGGGAATGATTATATAGCGAGTCTGTGTGGCTCCCAGACTTTGTCGGGCGTACTAAAAATGGAAGGACTGAGTTGTGATCGTTGACCAACAAGGAGATTAAGTTGGCACTCGCGACCGCCAAATGGTTAACATTGTGGATGGGGACAAATTGATAAAATTTTAAATTCATGAATAAAAATACGGTAATTGATAAAGGACATTTAAAAATAGCGAAAGGCTAGGTGCAAGGGAGGTGGGAAAGCCTTTCTCGAACCTTGAAGATATGTTATTTCGCACTAAACACAAGTACATAAAAAAACAACACACAAATACAAACTAGAATAGTGCAAAAGAGATAGAGATACGAACTCAAGGATTTATGTGGTTCGACAACCCCACAACTTCTTACTCCATGACCAAGCCCTTTCAGTAGGTTACTCCATGATTCTACTAACTTTTCCATCCTCAAAAACCTTTCAGTGGTGGAAAACAGGAAAACCTTTCAAAGAGAGCTTTGAGAGAAAGCAATTTAGAAGAAAATGTGCAATTTGTAGCTAACATCCTTATATTTATAGCCTTCACCCCATCCTCTAAACTGTCTCTACAAACTTCGTTTCTATTCTTGATTAGTTGACCTCTCCTCCTTAGCATTAGTTTGTTGGTGTAATCATACCTCATGCATATAGCTTTATATATGGTTTTGATGTTAAACAACATTTATGTTAAGACAACTTGTGCAGTCTCACATGATTGTCAAGTGTGTAAAAGAAATCAATTTGATATAGATGAGAAGTCCAAAAAGGTTGAAGACTATATTCTTGACAAAAAAAAGTCCTAGCAGATCTGATGACCAAATGAAGTTCAAAAAGGTTGGATACTATATTCTTGAAAATAGGAAAGCCCTAATAGATTAGGTGATCAAATACTAGATAATGAAGACCAAAGATGAGAAAGCTCTAGGAATGAAAGTCCAAGAGATAAGAGATTTCTCTCACATGAGGTAGCATGCCCGTGGCACTGACCACCATTGTGCATCACCCTTAGAGGTAGAACTAACATCGGAGCAACAACCAAGACATCCAGCAAGGAACATGGCTAGGCTGTGATAGCCACCATGATTGTGTTCCATTCAATTGCCTTGACAAGATATTTCTAGTATGAACCATGGCTAGGCCATAGCATCTACCATGACTGTGGTTCGTTAAAATAGGATGATGGCGTCCCTAAAAAATTTATGAAAGTTTGCTAATTTTGGGATTTTGGAAGCTATAAAGAATTAGGGGGCATCAATTTGATGAGGAAGGATTTTCCATGACAAGAAACTCAAGGAGAGAGCCATTTTCCAAGAGTCACAAGGATTCCATCCACCACAGAGCATAAGGAGATCTTCTAAAGACAAACATCAACATCTAAGACTGAGTTCTCTTTGCACTTTTCTCTTTACTTTGAGTTGTAGAATGCTTTTTTCCTTGTCTTTGGCTTGTATCTCCATCGCTATGGAGTAGCTTCCTTAATTCTAGAATAAGGGAGTAATTCAATATTGAGTTGACACTTGTATTTTGCTATTCTTCTTTCTATTGAATGATGTGTTTGATTCTTGATTCAGTTTTAGTATGCTTAACAAGTTAACAGTGCTAGCATGCGTTATAATAGATAATAGAGAAAAAGAAAAGGACTGAAAGGTGAACTCTAATCTTCGACCTATAAATCTGAACTTGAGGGTTTATTCACAAAAGTAGTCCAAACTCTCTTAAGGATATCATTGACTATTACAAAGCATAAAGAGTTTACCCCAATTCGACTATCATGAAAGTAGAGGTTGCGTTTGGATAGATACATTAGTGTTGCCTAAGAGAAAATATCGATTACTTTAGGATAGATGACCTTCAAGCATAACTAATATATATTGAGGTAAAAGAATGAATCACAAACATATCATCAACGATTATCATGGTGAAATTAAAAGTCCTAGAATTGTCTCTAAAATTGATTTTCTCACAAATTCTTATTTTTCTTTCTTATTTCGTTTGCTATCACAACAATTCTCATGATTTCCTTTCTTCTAGATAGCTTCTAGAGTGTTTGGCATCTTGAGCACCTCCCTCAGCTTCTAAACTGCTTAGCAACCTGACCACCATTCTCAACTTCTAGAGTGCTTAGCAACCTAAGCTCCTTCCTCATCTTCTGGAGTGCATGGCACACTGAACACCTCCCTTAGCTTTTAGAGTGCTTGGCAACCCAAGTACCCCGGTTCAACGTCTCAAGCTCACAAGGGTCTGTTAGGGGTATTACTAAACTGGGCACGTTAACATGCCCCTCCAAGTGCCTTTGACCTCTCTAGCCTCACTAAGACTGTTAGCCCCAACCTTCCCTCGGCATGGTTATAATAGGAACGACCTTGCCCATGCAAACACCCTATCCAAAGGAACCACAACAACAACGTACGAATAGGACAAGTAGAGGACAACTCACCCACAAGGTTGCATCGTTGTAGGATATGGTCTAGACAGGCCCAAACCATCACTGGGCACACCCTTGTTAGCTTTGTACCATAGAAAATAACCACTTGTACTACCAAGAGGCAGTCGTATAAAAGAAACAACACCAACAACGATAAAGGGATTCAAACCTCTTTCTTTCTGGTTATTTCTTTCACTACACTCTACTCTTTCTTTCTGACGCTCCGCCACTAGAGTCTAACTTAGGCATCGAAAGGACTTTGCTAGACACCTCCGATATCCTCTGATGTGTGTTGATCCCACGCAAGCTTGTCCATATCACCAGACAAACTTTGACATAGGTGTCTAGCTAGGAGGTGGATTTCGGATACAATAGGAATATTCTTTTTCTTTTGTTTTATCACTATTTCTTAGATAATTTTTTTGAAAATTTTTTACTATAATTTAATCTTTAGCTTTCAATAATTATATTTAAAAATTTGAAATTAATAGTAAATTATTCTAGGATAATATTCAAATTGACATTTTGAGTTTTTCATTTTTCATTTTTTCTCTAGTTATTCTTTCATTCTATTTTTTTTCAATTACTTCTCCGTCATAGCACAACCCCATTTTCCAACTCTAAATATTTCATTTCAACCCACACTCAGTTTTGTTATTATAATTTTACCCTCCATAGTTTATAAGTGCTGTCAAAATGTGTCTATAGATTCAATATTGTTGTTTTACCTTGCTCTTGCATAAGTAATAGCAATTGATCCTCTCCACTGTTAATAGTAATGGTGTGATGAACCAATAAAAGTTAGGAAGGTGTATGCTTGGGGGAGGGAGTTGAAACGTCCAACAATGCAAATATATATAGAGGGCATTTCGACAATACTAAAAATATAGGAATTATTTCAAAAAAATAAGAGTATAGAAGGTAAATTTATTTTTTTTTTTTCTAAAATGAGATATAGCAATTGTATGCATATAAAGAGTCTTTCATGAAAACAGACACATATATATCCGGCATACACAATTATTCATATTTGTGTGGTTTTGTATATATAAGTTGTATTCTCATTAGATGCTTCATGCATTTTATTACTAAGCTAGCATACAACTAACTGAGACAGAGAAAAAAATAATTAACTGGTGAGGAGTTTCTGAAACCAATAGGATGAACTCTTGCGGAATCTCTTCAAGTTGTCATTGTAGTTAACATAGTTGATTCCAAATCGAATAGTGTACCCATCAATCCATTCAAAATTGTCCAACAATGACCATGCAAAATATCCTTTTACATTGACTCCTTCTCTGACAAAAAAAAAACAATACACAATACAATTTAATTAGTTACCAAATTCCAAATTATGATATGAAGTTGAGTGATGAATATAACTAGAAAAAATATATAGTAATTATATGTTTCAGCTATTGGAATTTGAATAATATATATTAATTTTTATTCTTGTTAATTGTTTAACTCTAAAATACATATGATTTATGTTGCTAGTGTGACCTAAATATTACACTTTTCAACATTGGAGACTATGATGATTTTTCTCTCAAATACATATCTATCTTAATATTTTGCATGTTGATTGTATTAGTCTGTCTATTTAATATTTTAAATAATTTTCCAATCTAATTATGCAAAGCAGTTATAAGATAATCATATATATAAAGAATGTTATTGTGTATTTATTAGTTTTGCAAACATTTATTTAATTACAAGAAATGTTACACCACCAATAGAATGTTCAATAAAAACATCAACATAGAGCTGGATATCTAGATTAAAAAAAAATCAACATAGTGTAATTTGATCTCATAAAAGGTTTAGTCTATGTACCTGATAGCTTCTAAGACATATGAAATGTGTCGTCGGTGGAAGTCTACTCTCAAATTGTCCTTTAAAGCTTCTTCAAGTGATGATGTAGCATTGTTGATTTCACTGACTCCTGAAAGTTTTGCTAAAGTTTAAGTAATATATAGATATACTATTAGCACTTGACTATGTATGTGCTCGATAAAAAAGTTGTCATATCTTAATTACCATTTTCAGTGACATAGATTAGGGGATTGTTGTATTTAGTCTTTGTGTAGAGTAAGAGATCCTTTATACCTCTTGGATAGATGTACAACCAAGGTGAAGCTGCCTGCAATTGTTTTGAAAACTTCAGTTGCTAGCTAGTATGATCTAACGACAAATTTTCAAGTAGAGAAAAAGGTAATTTGACTTGGATGACTATTTAAGTCGAACCAAAAAATTTAAGCTTCAATACAATTAAGCTTAGATGACTTGGATAATTTTCAGGAATCAAATTGAAGTTGAATTGTCTTTGTTGTGCTGGTGACCATCAATTAATGTTGCTAGTACTGGTAGGATCAAGAACGACTACTATTGCCTTGACCCACCTCGCTCCCTTTCTTCTCTCTCTTTCTTCCTCCCCTCTTCTCTTCTGTAGTAGCATAGTAGCCTAGCTTGTTATCTCTTCCTTTCTTTCATTTCATTCCCTCCGGCCGTTTCCTATGGCGATCGAGCCTCTTAATTATGTCGTTGTTTGCCAACCACCATGCACGCTTTGCACACACGCACCAAGGGACTACTATCTACCATGCACATGTTTCTCTCCTCTTACCAATGACCACCTTAGCTAGCTACTTGCATCTACTTGAATCCCTTCCTATGCTATTATATTATTAGTGTTCCGGCCGATACATCGTGGATGGTACAAACACTGGTTTAAGGTTAAGTCGACATGCACGCTCCTCCAAAAGAATCGTTCAAAGAGAAGAGAAGTCCTAAAAAGCATTCAAAAAGAAGAGGATTAGAATGATGCCAGGGTTGGATCTCGGCAAGTCACTCTGATGTCTCAAGTTAGAGTTAGACGCAAGGAATTTTAAGGCTTGAGGAAATTAGGGTAAATATGTGTGCGTACCTGTATCCCATGGGCATGAGTTACCTTTTTATAACAGTTAATCTCTGAGATATTTGTAACCGCTTGAGAAGTATTCTTTCACACCTGTTCTACTTTTTAGAAGAACTTTGTCTGTTTATCTGTATCGTTCTTGCTTTTGCGAAGGAATTGGTTCTATTTTCTCCGGATTAGACGAAACGGCCAAGTCTTCAATAAATGTCGCGTGCCGGCAGAGTCTCAACTGAGTCTGCGTATGCAGGGACCAAGTTGAGGTTAGCAGGTGATGCCGATCATGAGGTCGACACATGATGCTTGGACTAAGTCATGAGGTCGGCAGGTGATGTCACCAAGACCCAAGTCATGGTCGATAGGTGATGCTGAGACTAAGTCATGAGGTCGGCAGGTGATGCCGGGACCAAGTCATGAGGTCGGCATGTGATACAAGGACCAAGTCATGAGGTCGACAGGTGATGCCGGGACTAAGTCTTGAGGTCGGCAGGTGATGCCAGGACCAAGTCATGAGGTCGACATGTGATACCGGGGGTGTGTAAGGGTTAGGGCAGGAGCTCGATGCATGTTTGAAGAGACAGAACGAGATTAGAGAGAGCTCGGTAGATCTTTACGAGAAGTGCACCAAGTTCAGAGAAAGAGGTCGGGATGTCCTAAATTATACCCTTACTCCTTTTTCCCTTCTCCCTTCGTACCCGACCTCCACGTCATCTCTAAATATCCATATCGGATCATAAGCCTTCCGACCTAGTTTAGTTGAAGGAGGCGAAGTCTGACTGACTGGACTTGAGTTATACCCGCCTTTTAATTCGTTATACTTAACAAGGTTAGCTTT
The DNA here is from genome assembly GCF_044706935.1 of Curcuma longa. NCBI lineage: Eukaryota > Viridiplantae > Streptophyta > Magnoliopsida > Zingiberales > Zingiberaceae > Curcuma > Curcuma longa. The sequence goes on along the minus strand of NC_133876.1, from coordinate 2,796,206 downwards.
ATTTAGCCTCAAATAAACTCCGATTTCCCTATGCTTCTCTAATTTATTCATCCTCTTGCTTCATCCCTTGATCTTATTTTCAACGGTCAGGATATGAAGGCCAATTTAGTTTTACCTCGTTATTTGAAATTCCTTCTTCTTTCGTCCCTGACGCTTAAACCCTAACTCCGCGCTCAGTGCGATTCTGCTCTCCGCCTTCTCCCCCCAGCTTCTTCGCTCTCTTTCAGTAAGTTTCATCCTCCCACATGCCCTCCTTTTTGTCTTCTTCGTTGTTCAGTGAACTTTAGGTACTGGATTCGTCGCCTTCCTAGCTTCGTTGCTTTCACCCCGTTCGCCTACTTAGCAAGGTTTTAGGTCCTGCGTTCTGCCCTAGCCTTCCGTCCTAAACTTATTTTTTTGCTCCCCCCGATGGCTGCACCTGTTCCGTGGTATGAGACCCAAGGGTCCTCTTTGTCAACTATAGATGATGAAATATTGATTAGGGCGCAGTTTGACATTCCCCTTGATCACGAGATTAGGCTTCCCACTCGTGACCAACAACCTCATGAGCCTCCTCCGGGTTATGTAACCTTTTTTCAGGGACAGTTAGAAGGAGGTCTACGATTTTCCTTACCACCATTTCTCCAAAACTTAGCCACTTATTTCCAGTTCTCATTGTCCCAATTGGCCCTGAACTTCTACCGTTTAGCTTGTCGTGCCTCCATTATCTTTCAAATTTATCAGATTCCTCTTTACTCTGCTACCTTCCATTACTTCTTTTTTCCTAAAAAGGGAGAGGAGAGCGTTATTTACTTAGCTGCCAATCCTAGTTATAATTTCCTAGGTAAGTACCCGACCTCCCACAAAGGTTGGAAAAATAGATACTTTTTCCTAAAGCCTCCTCAACCCTATACTTGGCCGACCTCTTGGCGCCCCGAGCTACTTCCCCTACCAAGTTTAGGTCAGTATAGGTTGGATTCTACCTTTCTAACCACTGCAGAAATCTTGTCTGGCCTCAAATTTCATGTGAATGTCTTGGTGTCTAATGAAGCCCTTCTATTCCGAGCTAGCCTGAGTCCCAACACTATCCCGTTGGATGCTCCCTTAAGTAAGTTTTCTCATTTTCCTATTTGAAGAATGTGATATTGCCTTACGTTTCCCTTTCTAGAACTTAGTTTGTCTTGTATCAGTTGCAAACTTAGTATTTGTAGTGACTATTATCTTATGCACAGGCATCGTTTCCCCTTGGTGTATTATGGTTTTGAGTACCTATTAGTCAAATTTCAGCCCCTTGCGTAGACTTTGATCTATTCTTTCTACCTCGAAGACTTATGTGTGCCAGTTGTGCTATGTACAAGGTTTGTATAAAGTTTAAATGAAAATTGTACACAAAGGAGAACTTAGAAAGATATCTTTATGAATGTATAATGTATGTACCTGCACCTTAACTCGGGACGTACCAGAGTGTGCCGAATTGAGGGTCAGGTCTTCGAGCTTGGAGCTTGGAGTTTGGAGTTCTGGCCTGTTGTAAGGCAAATTCATCGAGCGCTGAGCTTGGAGTTTCGACCTGTCATAAGGCAAAGTCATCGAGCGCGGAGCTCGGAGTTCCGGTCTGTCGTAAGGCAAAGTCATCGAGCACAAAGCTCGGAGTTCTGACCTGTCGTAAGGCAAAGTCATCGAGCACAGAGCTCAGAGTTTCGGCCTGTTGTAAGACAAAGTTATCGAGCGCTAAGCTCAGAGTTCTGACCTGTCGTAAGGCAAAGTCATTGAGTGCGAAGCTCGAAGTTTCGGTCTATCGTAGGGTGTTGAAGTATAAGTTATATGTATTCAAGTTATATGAATAAAGCAAGTTGCATAAAGTTCAAGTTTTAGCAAGTATGAATCAAGAATGTTTATCATCGCAATTGCATGTTTATAAAATGAGAAATGCTAGTATTTGCATGATAATGTAGCATGAGCATGAAAGATCACATGTTTCCAGTTTTAAGAGTTTCCAAGCATGAAAAACTATTTCAAAGAGCATGCAAAGTTTCTTATCATGAGCATGAAGTTTTAGAAGTTTCGTATTTATGCACATATTAGTTTTGTGAGCTAGATAGTACTTACTAAGCATATCCGCTTATAGTTGCATTTCCTCTTACTGCAGATAAAGGAAAAGGAAAGCTTATATGAAGGAAGGCGACAAGGGGATGCATGATGGCGTGTGTGATGTTTGGACTATGGAAAGTCCTTGGGAAATTGCTTAAGAGCAACTTATGACTTTAACTTGCTAAGTAAACTTAGAGATTTTACATTCCATGCATTGTTAAGAAGAGTTTGTGAGTTATTAGTTTCATTCATTAAATTGCTATTTGGTATGTCCATTGCTAATAAACAATAAGTTTAGCTCTGGTTAGTATTAGCGATATATTGTGAGTCCATGTCTTTCCAATAAATATGCATGTAATTACAAAACCATGAAATGAATCAATGCATGATCTGTTTTCGACATTGCTAATTTTGATACTCTTGTCATATGAAATGTAGGATTTGATACTTGTGTCTAGATTAGTTTTAACGAGTTTAAGAATTTCATTTACAATCCTATGCATGCCATCATAGCTAGAAATGCTTTAAATTATTTTAGAACTAATAGTTGGATGTTTAAATAGGGTTAGATTCATGTAGGAAGCTGTAGAAGTTCTGAAATCCTGATACCAGTCGACTGGTACAGATATCAGTCGACTGATGCTTGATTTCGAACTTCACAGAAAGATCAGTCGAGTGCCAGTCGAGTCACAGTCGACTGACCAGTCGACTGCTGTCCTAGCAGTCGACTGGTCCCAATAAAAATTTGCACAGAAAGATTGGTCGAGTGAAAACTATAGGTCAGTCGACTGAGCAGTCGACTGAGGCTATAGGCAGTCGACTGGTGAAGAATAAAAAGAAAAGAAAAAGGAGTTTAAGAAGAAAAGTATGAAAGAAAGAAAAGCATTCATGTTTCCTATGAATAATAATTCAGCATGTTAGAAAAGTTTCCGCGTAAGTTAGAGAAATTTTAAATTATGGCTAAATAGGGTAGCAATGTAAGTAAAGTAAGAAGTAAGTAAGTAACCCCGCTCTTAGAGAGCCAGAAGGGCGGGCGTTACAGCGGAGCTTCCGGCATGTCGTAAGGCAAAGTCATCGAGCACGGGCTCGAAGTTCCAGCCTGTCGTAAGGCAAAGTCATCAAGCGCGGAGCTCGGCAAAGTCATCAAGCTCGGGGCTCGGAGTTCCTGTAAGGCAAAGTAAGGCTCGGGACTTGGAAGTCATCGAGCTCGGGGCGGAGTTTCGGCCTGTCATAAGGCAAAGTCATCGAGCTCGAGCTCGAAGTTCTGAACTGTGAGCTCGGAACAAAGTCATCGAGCTGTGAGCTCGGAAGCTCCTGGCCTATCATAAGGCAAAGTCATCGAGCTGTGAGCTCGAAGTTCGAGCTTGGCCTGTCATAAGTGCTCATACAAAGTCATCGAGCTCGAAGCTCGGAGTTCCTGGCCTGTCGTAAGGCAAAGTCATCGAGCTCGGGGCTCGGAGTTTCGAGCCTGTCGTAAGGCAAAGTCATCGAGCTGTGAGTTCGAAGTTCTCATAAGGCAAAGTCATCGAGCGTGGCTGTGAGCTCGAAGTTCATCAACCTGTCGAGCTCGGCAAAGTCATCGAGCTGGAGTTCAAAAGCTCCTACCTGTCGTAAGGCAAAGTCATCGAGCTATGAGCTCGGAGTTCGAAGCCTGTCATAAGGCAAAGTCATCGAGCTGAGTGAGCTCTGGCCTGTAAAAAAGTCATCGAGCTATGAGTTTCAGCCTAAGGCAAAGTCATCGAGCTCATGAGCTCGAGCTCGGGTTAGAAAGAAAAGAAAAACTTATATTAAGCCAACCATCAAATGTTTTTACAAAAAAGGATAAGCGAATCTACACAAGCTTAAATACGATAAGGACGAAGATGCGTGGCATTCCAAGGCCTGCTGAGCTCTTTCCCGTCAGTATTTTTGAGGTAATAGGATCCACTGCTGAGTCGCTGAATAACTTTGTAAGGTCCTTCCCATTGTGGTTCTAGCTTTCCGACCTCACCTACTGGCTTGATCTTCTTCCAGACGAAGTCTCCGACCTGAAAGGAGCGAGGTATAACCTTCTTGTTGTAATTCTGGCACATCTTTCGCTGGTATGCTGCCAATCTAATAGCTGCAAGTTCTCTGGTTTCAGTAATGAGATCCAACTCTGTGCATCTTTTGTCACTGTTATCATTCCCATAAGCGAGGACCCGGCTTGATTCCTCTCTACCTCTACAGGTATTACTGTTTCACCTCCATAAACCAAGTGAAAAGGGGTCATCCTTGTACTGTTTCTTGGAGTAGTTCTGTAAGCCCATAGAATACCAGGTAATTCGTCCACCCAATTTCCTTGTACTTGATCTAGCTTTATTTTAAGACCTCTGACGAGCTCTCTGTTGACTACTTCTGCTTGTCCATTGCTTTGTGGGTAGGCCACAGAGGTGAAGGCTTAAACAATTCCTAATTCTTTGCACCAATCTTGTAATTTGTTTCCCTGAAACTGTCTTCCATTATCAGATACTAGCTTGCGAGGAATTCCATATCGGCAAATGATGTTTTTCCATAGAAACTTTAAAACAACATCTTCAGTGATCCTAGCTAATGGTTCAGCTTCCACCCATTTGGAGAAATAATCCACAGCTACCAACAGAAATTTCTTCTGATTAGGTCCAAGTGGAAAAGGACCTACAATGTCCATTCCCCATTGATCAAAGGGGCAAGAGATAGTTGCAGCTTTCATCAGCTCTGTTGGCCGATGAGGAAGATTCTGATGTCTCTGACAATTAAGACAAGTGCCAGTCATCCGAGCTGTATCCCTCTGTAAAGTAGGCCAAAAGTATCCAGCTAATATCACTTTCCGTGCCAGAGTTCTTCCTCCTATATGATTTCCACAGATACCTTGATGGATTTCTTACATGACATATTCAGCTTCATTGGGTCCCAGACACTTGAGCAGAGGTCGGGAGAAAGCCCTTTTATACAAAATATCTCCTATTAAAGTGAACGAAGTTGCACGCTTCCTAACCATCCTAGCTTGTTCAGGCTCAGTCGGCAAGTTCCCATCTTTAAGAAAGTCAACGATAGGAATCCTCCAGTCAGCAACTTCATCCACTTCAGTGGCTTGATCAATGTGAGCTATTAACTGGTCATGCACTACCGGCTCCTCCAGCTCCCAATTAGTCAAACTGCTAGCCAAGCGAGCCAACTCATCGGCTTTCTGATTGTCAGTTCGGAGTATCTTCTGAATAGTAACCTCCTAGAAAGACCTCTTCAGCTTGCTAAAGGCTTCGGCATACCTCCGAAGCTTGTCATTACGAATCTCGAAGGTTCCCTCTATCTGTTGAGTAGCAAGTTGAGAGTCTGTGCAGATTATTACCCGTGTTGCCCCGACATGCCGAGCTGCCTGTAGTCCTGCTAGCAATGCTTCATATTCAGCCTCGTTGTTAGAAGCCTTAAAGTGAAGTTTTATGGCCACTGACAGTGAATCTCCTTTAGGAGAACATAACAGAATCCCGATTCCACTTCCCTTCTTGGTAGATGACCCGTCAACAAACACTTTCCATATCTTCTGTTTCATAGGCATCCGAGGTCTCGGTTAAGAAGTCTGCTAAAGCTTGTGCCTTAATAGCTGTCCTCGGCTGATACTGTATATCATATTCCCCGAGCTCAGTAGTCCATTTGACCAATCGCCCTTGATGATGCTCTGGATTAGTTAATATTCAAAACCGTCCCAAGGTGTCTGTTAGTCAATACTGTAATCGGATGAGAAAACAAAATAAGGGCGCAGCCTAGCGTACTGTTAAAACCATAGAGCTTCATAGCCAACTTCTCCAACGTGGTGTATAGGTTTGATTGATGTCTCAACATCCAGCTTAGAAGATGACTAAATACTTCCACATTACGGCCTATCTGATGTTTGAATCTAATCCAAAAGGCATAACCGTATAACAAAAAATTCCTCCCGAAGTGATGAAACTAACCTTTTCTTGATCCTCCTGAGCTAATGGTATCTAATGATATCCCTGATAAGCATCCAACATGCATATATAGTCATGTCCCGAGGTTGAGTCCATCAATTGATCTATGTATGGCAGAGGATAACAATCCTTGGGGAAGGCCTTATTGAGATCTCGGAAATCGATACAGACATGCTATTTTCCTCCTATCTTTGGAATCAGTACGACATTGGCCAACCAAGTGGGGAATTGAACTTCTCTAATGTGCCCAGCCTCTAGAAGCTTGGTAATCTCTTCCTGTATCACTTTATCTTGTTCAGGTCCGAAATGTCTCTTCTTTTGCATCACAGGTCGAGCATCCGGAAGGACATTAAGATGATGTTCCATGAGGTCGGGAGATATTCCCATGACTTCTTGAGGGGCCCATGCGAATACATCATTATTCTGAATGAGACAGGTTATCAACTCAACTTTCAGTTCAGGTGTCAGGTCGGCGGATATCTGGGAAACTCTATCAGGCAGCTCGAGTACAATCTATACTTTCTCCTTCTCCTATGCTTGCGGTGGTGGGATAATAGGACCTTCTTGTAGTGAATGTACTTCTTCCCAGGGAGTCCTCCTTAATTTTTTAACATCAGTATGAACCATAGCAGTATAGCATCTTCAAAGAAATAGCTTGATCACCTCTGACCGAGCCGACCTGATTGCCCACCGGGAATTTTATCTTTTGGTGGAAGGTAGAGACTACGGCTTAGAAGGCACTAAGTGCAGGTCTTCCGAGAATGACATTGTATGAAGAAGGGGCATCGACTATTGTGAAAATAATGTTCCGAGTTCGGATTAATGGTTCTTGCCCTAGAGAGAGAGGTAGGCTGACCTATCCCAACGGTTGTACTTCGTGTCCCGTAAATCCAAATAAGGCAGTACTCATAGATTTCAGATCAGATTTCTCTATCTGCATCTGACTGAATGCTTCTTGGTATAAGATGTTGACGGAGCTACCTGTATCAACGAAAACCCAGGCTACCTCATAATTGGCAATTATGGCTCGTATGACTAAAGCATCATCGTGAGGTGTAGAGACTCCTTCCAGATCTTGCGGTCCGAAGCTAATGGTAGGTCCTTCAGCTTTGCCTCTCCCGGCACTAATACCGTAATTCTCCAGTCTTCTCCCATGAACTTTTCTAGCACGATTAGAGTCTCCATCCGTAGATCCTCCCGAGATCATGTTGATGACGCCTCGATGAGGAGGATTCTCGGGCTGAGCTTGAGTAGCGTGTGTCGGTTCTCTCCTCTGTCTTACTTGATGTCCTTGTGGGGGCTCGGGAGAACGTCTCCTTGAATTTCTGACATCTCGACTTTGTACAGGGCTCACTTGCACTCCTTCTGAACGACTTCTCGGCATCTCCTGCTTATGATATTTGTAAGGAGCAGGTCCCGATAAGGGAGATGAGGCTCTTTTCCCTTGACGTTTCTCTTTTATTACTCTTTCCATCTCTTATGCTAATTGTCTACATTCATTAGTGTGATGGCTGAAGGATTGGTGGTAGGTGCAAAAACAAACCTGTTCCCTTGAGAGGTTTTGATGAGGTGCCTCTTCGGGGGTAGAAGAGACAGTGTGCACTATATGTTTCTCTTTTTGAGAAGGTATATAGAGTCCACGTGGTAATCCCTTGCTTGGTAATATCGAATAAGAATGAGCGGTTGGTATTAAATCCTAAGGGTTAGGATTAATTACAACCGTTTAAACCTTACCTCTCTTAAACTCTATTTGCTAAAGGTAATCAATTTGATTTGCTATAGTACCAGTTTGGTTCGCTAAAGTGAACCCTAGAGATTGAACCCGATTTAGCCCTTTCTCCTTTCTCTGTCGATCGACCGCCACACGCACAGAAGAAGCAAGGAATCACGATCTTCCTCCTCTGATCGACTGCTGTGTGCAAAAGGCAAGGAATCACGACTAGGTCCCAATCGTGATTCTTGCTCGCGTGAAGATCACAAGCTCCATCCTTAAAAGAGCTATCTGGTTCTAGGTTTAGAATTAAGAAAAACCCTAGTGCCACTGGCGCCTCTTCCCATTCACGTGAGAGCCACCGTACGTGATTTCTCCTTCCAGATTGCACAACCTTCCTCTTCTGTTGGTGGTGATCTCTCCGATTAGAAAGGACAAGAGCTTGTAGCTTCTCCCGAAGCTACTCCTCCATCGTAGGACCTTGCTATCCAACCTCCGACCACCAATGAGGAGTTGCTGCCGGTGCGCCGGGTTACCGTTGGGGTTCGTTGCTGAAAGCTTGGGTGCTTTTTGAGATTTCTCCATCTTTGTCGGAAAGGATTTCGGTCGTTTGCCCTAGATCAGTAGTCAAAGGTTCACCACCATAACTACACCAGGAATACGATTGCCAACGATAGTTAGAAAGTCTCGAAAAATGAATGCGACGTATGTTGTTGCGTGTTTTTTGATTTTAGAATTTCCTTTCATATCGATAATTGCTGATCATCGGCTAATACCGAAGATAGTAATATGACTCGTGGCTTGAGAAGTCGTCCAAACGAGGACTCGATGTGGATCACCGATAGAAGTCCGACAGAGCCACTCAATTAATATTATTCCCGCTCAGCGTCATCCGACAGGTATATCTAGAATAAATTATTATTTTAAAATTTTTAATTTTCAGTTATGCCATGTACATGTTGCATCCTGCATGCATGTGCTGCGAGTATTATAATAATTAATTTTAATTATTATCTTTTCTTTCGCTGTGCATATTTATGAAACATGTAAACATGCGCAATACCTCAAACCGATCATAACAAGTACTCGACTGACATGACTCGTTAACACCCAGATTACAAAAGCTCAAATCGTGGAGATTTCAAACTAATGCTCATGTTTGATTTTAGGGAGAGTGTTGTTTCATTCAAGGGCCCTCATGTGCAATTTATAATGACCACACAAAAGCAAGCAAACAAAGAGTTCTTTTTATTTTCACATTTCCTCGACTGGGCAACAACTTCTAGACATAAGAAAAGGCTTATAATCAAAGGTTTCATAGAGTTTTGGTAAAAACATTCTTAGACTTTCTTTGGCTGCTGCATTCTAAAGATTTCCTTGATCAACCTAAAGTAAGAAAAAGAAACTTTTATATATATATAAAGTTTACTTGTATTATTTATCTTTCTCGTTAATACTTTTGTATTATGCCATGTATGTCTTGAAAGAATAGGAACTGGTAAGGGACTTTTCTACTTTTAGAAGGTATCAAAATAATAATAATAATAATAATAATAATAATAATAATAATAATAATAATAATAATAATCGAATTCTGAGAGTGATCTATTATCAACGGATCATAAGTTATGTATGTAGTTGTTATTTAGAGAACTATGAACCATGTTATATAGTTTGTGTTTCTTTGTTCTTGTATTTAAGTTTGTTCCTATGATTTTCGTTGCGTACTAAAACTTATAGATAAGAACACAAACTGTGAGCGTCTATAGATAAGAACACATATTCTTTCCAACCTATGTATCTAACAACTTAGTATGTCTATGACATTATTAGATAGCTAGCTGATGAAATTAAGGACAATAAGACAACAAATTTCAATTGAAGAAATACATCACAAAATGAGCGCGCGAGGAGGCACAAAACATTATAAATGCATACGTACTGACCTTTGGTCCAATTGTGATTCCATTCCGCATCACTATTTCACATAAGTAGTAAATATTAGCGCTTTAATTATATTTGAATATAATTAACTATGTATAAAAGCATAGGTCCATTTCAAATATTTGATGGAATGGAAAAATGATTATATATATATATATATAAACAAGCATGCATTGTCACAGCAGAGCAGTAAGCTACCTGTTGAATTGGTCCATGAATCGGTGTTGTAGCTCTTGTGAACATTATGGTACCTTGGAAGCTCATAGATATATCTTGCTGTGTAATAATTAACCCCAATGAAATCATAGGATCCCTTGACCATTCTCGATTGATTCTTGGTGAATTTAGGTAGTCGATTTCCAACATTTACTCTCATGCTCAACGGATAATCACCTTTTGTCAATGGATCCATGAACCTTTACATTAATTGGAGCAGAAAAAAGAAAACAAAATTTAAAATATGTATACAATATTCATTAAGCAAATTTGACTTATTATGGGATTTGAAGAAGCGTATATATGGAACCTCACCATCCATACATGAAATCTAAAGCTCTGTCAGTTGCCTCTCTATTGGACTTTGAGTTGGAGTATGGGATCATCCAATTCGATACGAGGGTTATGCCTATTTTCCCCATCTGAAATGGCTACATAAATACAAATTATCAAATAAATATTTAAGTTTCATTTTCGGTCAATGCCATAAAATTGTTATCCAAAAGTAGGAAAAGAATGTTATATCGTGAAAACAAAAAGCTAATGATATATCAAGACTAACTTTTATTCATCTTTCTAATTTATTTAAAGTAGTAGTGAATGTATGTGGGGACAATCTAGTTAACTATTAGAATGATTGATAGTGTTTATGAGCATTACTTTTAAGAATAATTGAATTTGAGTCGAGCAAGTTTGATTTTAAAGATAATGATAATCTTGGTGGGTGGAGTTGGGTTTAGGTTGGTTTTTAATTAAAATAAATTTTGTTAAGCTAGAGTAAATATTAAACTTAATTTTGGGTAAATTTGTGTCTTTGAATGGGTTATGAGTAGGGTCAAAATGGGGGTCTTGGGGATGAAAAGATACCTAAAATTTTCCTTGATTCAACATCTACGTGTGCACTAAGTTATGAAGTGAAAATAAAGTGCAAAAATGAAAAGATCAAACGATGATAACAATGGGTCTAATGTGGTTCAAAGATCTCTTCTACTCCATGATCTTTATTGCTTTAGTGTAGTCATCCCAAAAATAAAATCCACTAAAACATATTGAGTTAATCACTCAATATCTGGTTTGACTATCGAGTATAGCCTCTTGTACAAAAATCTATAAAAGATGCTCCTAATATCACTCAATATCTGGTTTGACTATTGACTATAAAAACAACACTATAATAGCCTTGTTAACTTCACTTTACCACCGAATAATACTTATAGAAAATAAATTATTTCTAATAGAAACCCAAATACAAAAGACACTTCAGTCCACAGAGTGAAAAGAAAGTGTGGAAAACTTAACTAAAGACTTAAACAAGCTATCCACTAGATATATAATTTTCAAGACAACTAAAACTTATTCTTTTCAAGAAGACTTAGCAAAATTAGAATAGTTCGATAAGAAATGCCAAAAACTTGAGGAGGGTTGAGAATTATACTTTGATGAATAAAGAAATCCCATTGCTCGAAAACTTAAATAAGAGGAAAAAGTTAATCTGATGAATACAGCAAAATCCTTAGCTACTTCTCGACAACCTTTTGAAGTTCAATATCCAGAGAGTTCTATGAGAACAATGGATTATGGATAAGGTCATCCTCCTAGAAAAGAACTCCTTACACCAAAAATAATCCTTTACTTAGGACAATAGGAAACAGGAGGTCACCAAAGATCACTTTCTTTGAAAAAGATTCAGTCTTAATATAACTAAGTGTGATCCTTAGTTATATGACACACACTTAGAACAATAAATTATCTCAGTCAAAACAGACTATCAAGCTAAGCATCAACTTGATATTGAAACTGGCAAAGTTATGATTTGAGTTAGAGAAAACTGCTTAGAAGATGTAGCCAAAGTAGCCTGGGAAGCTTTTAAGATAAAATTCCCAAATGAAATACCTAGAATAGCATCTCAAGGAAACAACATTCTAAGCTTTTGTTATACATTCATAAGCTATTAACGGCTAAGGATGCTAACACTAGACTTGACTTAAGGCAGAAAGAAGTCATGATAGACTTGGAACAACTCCAACTCTTTAGTTGGAACTAGCTCAAGCCTTTTTGTAACTATTTTTTGGCACTTATCACAATCTCAGGAAATTACTGTAATCCCACCTTAGGAGAAAGGTTGTCGAGTAAATTATCAGGAGACTTGGGTAAAGAGATACACAAAGCTTGGGCAGATATGAATGTACCCCACTTTATGATAACATAGGAGTAAGGATACACCACATTATCACCAAATTAAAAGAGAAATGTACGCTATCCAAATACAAAAATAAATAAAAAATTAGCAATATAATTTTTGTAGTCAAATTTATACCCTACAACAATATGGATCTCAACCTAATCTCCTAAACCCTTAGACACTTAGATATGTCTTCCTTGTGGTTAACGAGGATGTCCTAAGAAGTGTCAAGTTAATGAGAAGGTTCTCTTGAAAGATCAAGTTTTTAAATGAATTAAGTTAGAAACAAATTTAAAAAATTTATTTGAAAATTTTTATTAAAATAATTTTGAAAAATGCCTTTCAAAATATATGTTTTCTTCTCTTTCAAAATATTTTTTAAATTATCCTTCTCTTTCAAAATTTTTTAAAACAATTCTCGTACTTCACAAATGCCTATCTTTTTGGGAAAAATACTTGAATTTTCAAAAAAAATATTTACAAAATAATTTGAAAATATGATTCAAAAATCTTGCCTTACAAAATTTTCAAATATTTTTGAGATACGTGCAAAAATATTTTTAAAAAATTTTAAAATGACTTTAAAAAAAAGGTCTTTCAAGAAAGGTAAGGGTTAATTTTTGACTAAGGAAAACACTATTGTTAGTGCAACACATAAGGGAGATCTTAGGAATTAAATTCCTTTTTATGTATGTTAAAGGGGGAGAAAAAAGGATTTAAGTTAGAAATCCTAGTTTCTCTAATTTGGCATAAGACCTAAATTTTAGGCTAAGTAATTTAGCCTAACTTAAACATATTATCGAACATAAAAAAGGGAGAGATTGTTGGTGCAATCGACCTCTAGAGTTTTAATGGTTTGATTCTACCAATATGTTTAAGGAAATTTGGTAGGGTGGTCAAATAACTTGATCACAGTTAATCGAGATGAGTGTAAAATCCAAGCAAGTTAAAGTTGACATGAAGCTTGGAAGTGAATGAGAAGTTCAAGTATGATCAGATACTTGGCAGGTTGGTGGAAAGACCTAGTGGGACTAGGTAGTGCAAGTCCTAGTGGGACTAGGTAGTATAAGTCCTAGTATGATTAGGCAAAAGAAAGACTTGATTGGGAATCAGACAATAGAAGTCCTAAAGGGACTAGCCAGTAGAAGTCCTGGTTGGAACCAAATAATGGAAGTCCTAGGCAGTAGAAGTTTTGCTTGGGAACTTAATAGTGAAAGTCCTAGTGGGGTTAGATAAGGAAAGATCTGATGGGAAAGTCTTGAAAAACCATTCCGGTGAATTCTTGCAGAACAAAAATTTTTCAGAAACGATTTCAAGTTGCCCTCATAGTTAATCAAACCAAGGTTTGATCAACGCATTTAGATCATTGGGCTCTTGTGTTTGGTTTACAGGATCCGAGATAAAAGGAATAATTTAATTATAGCGGAAACATTAAATTATACCTTTTCTTAACGGGATGTCTAGAAGGAGTTGAAGACCTCTCGATCTTCTGCTGTATATCCTCTCCTCTTCTCGAACGTTGTGTGGACAACGATCCTTCGAGATGATTCCACCAAGTCTCTTCTCTCCGATGGCAAGAATGCAAGCAATGAAGCAAGCTCTTCTTCCTTCTAGTTTTCTCTTCTCCTCCTTCTTGTTGTTGGCCGCCGGCCCTAAAGGAAGGGAGGGCTTGGATTGCCGGCCACAAAAGAAGAGAAGAGAAGAAGGAGGGTGGGCGGCGGAAGGCAAAAAAAAATTTGCTTTGATTCTCCTTGGCCGGCCCTAGAGGGGAGGAGAAACCTTTTGTTGTGTGTTCTTTTGCCTCCCCTAAATCCCCCTTTATATAGTTATGTCATCTCACAAAATTTGGTATGATTATAATCAAATCAAATCTTCTTATCCAGATTTGATTAGAAAAATCATAACCAATTTTGTCTGCGGAAGAGATAAAATTATGATTCTAATCAAATCAAATCTCATCCAGATTTGATTCTAATCAAATCAAATCTCATCCCGATTTGATTAGAAAAATCATAATTAATTTTCTCTTGCGGAAGAAAATTAATAATTTCGTAACAGAAATTTTAATCAGAATTTCTTAACAAAATTTTTCTCCAAAAAAATAATTTTAGAAATTCTTAAAATTTCCTATCCGAAATTTCATATAATTTTCTTATGTGGATACGAGGTTTTATCCAAAGACTACAGCAGGGACCTAGAGGAGAAATTGGTTTTGGCCTCCTGATGGACTTGAGCTTCCTGTGTTCTCCCTGAACACCCAACTTCAAGCCCATCAATAATAACTCATTCCACTAGAGAGTTATTATTGCACTACCGCACCAATCTCATATTATAGTATGGGCTCCTTCTTACTATAAGTACATTAATCTCTATGTGTTTAAGATATCGTATGCCCGTTAATTAAATGAGTTACTGACAACTCGAATTTAATTAACTTCTGTTTCCGAGAGTAGTACCACTCATCCTTTGTTATCATGCGGATCTGAGTCCACCTGCAGGGTTTACATGATAATCCTTTATGAGCTCCTCAAGGGGACATCATTTGCCTAGATTATAGGACACAGTTTCCTTCTATAATCAACAACACACCATGTACATAATACTATTTCCCAACTCATCAGGCCTTTTGATCTATCACTCTAAATCTCACCCTTTGATGAATCAAGGAAGTATATACTAAGTACATGTGATTGTTATTATATAGGGATTAAGAGCATGTACATTCATAGCAACAGAGGTTTAGTTCGATTATATAGTCAGTATAAATCGAACCATCCTCAGATGGTCCTGCTCAATACACACTGAGTGTACTAGTGTATAGTCAAGACAGACTAAGACCAAATTACACTACAACCAATCCAATGGTTTGTCTAATTCATCTTGGTTGTGAACACTGTTTGTAGATTAAATGGACACTTGCATAAAAACTAAATACAAACATTGACCAAATGTGATTCTTATTTCAGAATATTTATTTACATAGATAGCTAAAATTCTAATATACATCCCAACAAGACCTAGTTAGGAACTAGACAAACCTAGTTGGAAACTAGGTTAAGTCCAAGAGGCTTAGTTGGGGACTGAACACATAGTAGTGGAAGTCTCGATGAGTTAGTTGGAAGCTGAACGCTTGGCAAAGAGAGAAGTCTTGAAGGAGTAAATTCCAAGCCAGTGAATCTAATAGATTAAGTAAACCAAGTACTATGTTTTTCATATTTTACTTATTGTCTGCTTATTTGTTTTGTAGGAAATAACAACCAGATAAACGTTATGACATGACTAGTTGGGAATTGATTTGGGTCATTGGACTCATTGTTTGCGTGACCGAAAGGCAGTCTGGTCGATCGAAAGTCCACGTGATCAAGTTCGTATGATCCAGTTCGTGGATAAGTTTTGACTAAACTCCAAGCAACTGGAGGGTCTCTAGTCGACCTGAAGGTCAAAACTTAACTCAAAAGAGATCGAGTTTGCCATTGAGTCGACGAGGTCCAGTCAACCGGAGGAGTACTGATCGGACTGTAAAAAAGGGACTCAAGGAAGCCTCTTCTCACAACAACTACACACAATCTATTCATTCTCATTGCTTGAAAAATCTGTGAAGTCCTACTATGTGGTTCAGAAAGCGCTAGGAGTGTCATGGCACTCAAGGTTTTTAGCCAATTCACAATGGGTTTTATTTTCATAATTGTACATTTATTTATCTATTTTATTGATTGTAATTGTTTCTTATAAAACTTATAAGAGTTTTCTCCTTCTCTGGAAGGTTTCTAGAAATGAGAAAATCACTAGTGCTCTTGTTTGAGATATTAGTGTTGTAGGGACTTGCGGAGTTGCCAAACCACATTAAAACTTGGTGTCTTTCTTGTTGTATTCTATTTTGTATTATTTCCACTGCGCTACTAATGATTCTGTTTAGAAAAAAAAATGACGATAAAATCGGAACGCTATTCATAACCTCCTCTAGTGTCAAAAGGATTTTACAATGAGGATGCGTGATTATAACATAGAAGACTAGTTCATATCCAATTAAGGCATATTTCCAAAGTAGGTTGAAGTGGGTTAGCTAGAGGATTATCAAAATTACATCACACTAATGACAAGATTTGTGATACATGCCAAAAAGGCAAGAAAATCGGATAAACACAAATTGGCCAACCGTATCAGAACTACTTGCCTTCTAGAATTACTACACTTAGATTTGGTCAATAATCATGGAGTTAAATTACTAAGTAGTATCTAATGCTACTTGATGATAATATATGATTTTTCACATTTTACTTGGTTAAGTTTTAAAAACATAAGAATGAACCCATAAAATAATTTATTCAATTTTACAAGTAAGTGAAAATGAAAAAATATTAAAATTAAGAAAATAAGAAGTGACCTTGATTACGAATTTGGAAACCATAGGTTTAACAAGTTTTATCTATAAATTGGGTATAAGAGAGAATTTTCCTACCCTAGAGCTCTACAATAAAATGGAGTTATAGAGTGGAAAAATCAAGTCTAACAAGAAGTAGTCAAGACTATGTTAAATTAATACAGTCTTCCTTGTTACTTTTAGAAGGCAATTAGTGTCGCACTTACAAATTGGAGTCTACTTAAATAAACTTCAACTAAAGACACCTTATGAAATTTATTATAACAAAACACCATTGGTTAAACATTTAAAAGAATTTAGATGCAAAGTTTACATTTTAAACACTAAGGACAACTTAGTTAAATTTTCAGTTAAGTTTGATGAAGGTGTTTTTATTGATACTCAACCACTAGTACTTGAAGACTTGGAACAAAGTGTTATTGAGCAAAGTTCTCTAGAGGATCCAAGATAAGCAAGACACTCTATGGATAAGATGGATTCATCACACATATCTGAGTAGAGTGGAAATTTGATCTTGGCAAGCAAAGCACTCAGACTCCCCACTCATCAATAAAATTCTACACATTGGGGATGAACTACTCTCCTCACATAGATCATCAGAGATTGTTGCATAGTGCTTAGCAGGCTGGTTTTCATAAGGAAATCATGGAGTTGTTCAAGCATATGACTTATTCAGGAGCTCTAGAGTAAAGAAGGCATGGTCTAGCTTGGTGTGGAAAAGCTACTTATAACCTAACCATGTATTCACTATATAGTTACTAGCACATGTGAGATTTCTAATTAGAGACAGACTAACATATGTAGAGGAGAAGATATGCACTTTTTGTGGAGGAGAGAAGGAGACACCAAAGCACCTATTTTTCAGATGTCCCGTAGTTGTTGTGATATGGAGTATTCGAATGTGACTACACATGCACTAGGAGATGTCCACCTATATGAGGATGCTTCAGGTCTTTAACATCCACTACCGTGGGACTAGGATTTTGACCAAGGCTCGGCACCTAACCATGTCATCCACGATCCATTACATATGGATGGCTAGGAATTGTAGCCTACTTGAGGGAGAGAGGATTGATGTAAAGAGCATCTACTAGAAAATTCAAGTGCATGTATACATATCCTTGAACATCTAATGTTGTGTTAGGAGTGAGTAGCTACATTGTTGGTGCAAGAAGTACTAGTAGATCGAACCATGATTTTGATTATGGAACTAGGATCAAGTTAAGTATATGATTGTGCTAATCATGTTGAACTGAGTATACAGGAGACACAGGTTAAGTCCTAGTGGAAGCTAGGCATGAAGTCTTGGCAGAGTCAAGTGTACCAGGTGAAGTCTGGGCTGGTCAAGAGGACCATGCCGCAGCAGAAGTCTGGGCTTGGTCAGGAGGACCAAGTTGCAGCAGAAGACTGGGCTGATCAGGAGGATCAGTTGCAGCAGAAGACTGGGTTGATCAGGAGGATCAGTCGCAGCACAAATCCTGGGGGCCGAGGACAGAGCCGAGCACAAGTCCAACGAGTCAGGAGGACTCGGTTGGCAATCAGGTAAATTCTCTCGAGAGGAGTGGGTGAGGACGCGTTCCCAAGGGGAACATTAGGCGTCGGTCTAACCCAGGGTCTTACTGGAGATCCGAAGTTAAGACCCTTAGTTGGTTCTGAGAACTGACTTAAAATAGTTATACTTTGCATGTTATTTCACTAACATTCTTTGCAGGAAGGAAAAATTGAACGAAAGCTAACTCCGGGTCGAAAAGCTGATTTTTCGGGTCTGGAGTCGACTCAGATGATGGCTGGAGTCGACTCCAGCTGAGTCAGCCGAAATCTGGAAGTCAACGCGTCGATTTTCTGCCAACTCGGCCTGGAATCGACTCAGGTGAGGTTTTGAATCGACTCAGGCTAATTCAGAGTCAAAACTTATCACAGTTGACGCCACAGCGACTAGAGTCGACTCAGGAGACAACTGGAGTCGACTCAGAGAGGATAACGGACGGAAGCGATAAAACTTCATCTGCCACGTCAGCTGGAGTCGACTCAGATAGGCATTTGAGTCGACTCAAGTACAGTATAAAAGAAACCCGCGAGCAGCAGCCGAAAATCACTTCTTTTCCACTCTAAAACTCCGTTCTTGCGACTCTTAAGCTCTTATTCTTCGACGTCGGTGCCGTACGCGATCCAAGTCACTTCGAATCACACCGCAACGCCGAGATCAACTTCTAAGGAGCTACTGCGCGATCAAAAGTCGATAAAAGTTTATTTTCATTATTTCTATTGTACCGAGCTTTTGTAAATGATTCGTATTTGTATTTTCGATACACTTGCTGTCGAAAGGGGGCAAGTGCCTTAGTGGAATTGCCCAAAGAAAACGGTCAAGGACCGTGAGCCTTGGAGTAGCAGTCTAGGGCTGTGAACCAAGTAAACAAAATTGTCCATTATTTTACTTAGTTTTGTTTTCGCTTCCATACGCACTCGAGATTTATGAAAATCGAAAAGCGTGCAACGCGCTATTCACTCCCCCTCTAGCGTGTTTTCGATCCTACATATATAGGGTGGCTAGTGTACATCTTTTGCTGGAATATACACGTTTACTTATAAAAAAAATAGAGTTTATAATAAAATACTTAAAAAGATGAAGAATCCTTCAATGTATTTTTTTAATGAAAATACCAAAACATATTCACTAAAATCTCAAATGGACCAAGACTTAGAAAAATAAGTCAAGCAAGAGTTTGGTAAACTAACCCTAAGAAGAACCAATTTAGGGGAGAAAAATATGACATAGATGAAATAAGACTAGAAAATATAATTGAACCTAAAAGACAACCAAGTGAAGAAAATATCCAAACCGAATCTCAATCCGCTTGGACAACTAGAGTCATTTTTAGTAACCCATCTAAACAAATTTTAGGTGATATAAACCAATGGGCTAGGACAAGGTCTTTTCATAGAAATCTAAGTCAATAGCCTTAATTTCAAAAACTAAACCTGAAACTATAGACGAAGCATTACTTGATCTTGATTGGAAGATAGCTATGCAAGAAGAATTAATCCACTTTGATAGGACTAAGTTTGGGATTTAATAGTACCAAAACTAGAAAACAAGATCATTGTTGACACTAAGTGGATTTTCAAGAGCAAATTTGATGACAAAGGAAATATAGTTAAAAATATGGATGCAGATCCATGGCTTGAGCTTGAATCATAGTCTGACTCGCTGTCTGTTCCAGTCGCTTGAGCTTGAATCATAGTCTGACTCGCTGTCTGTTCCAATTTGTTCATCCTGAGCTGGAAGAGCAAGGAAACTTGTGGTTGGTTCTTCTTTTGATTCCTCTGATGATGATTTGCCCCACGTTACTTTGAGCGCCTTCTTCCTGGACTTGTGCTCCTTCTTCTGGTTAGGACATTCGGATCTAAAGTGACCTTTTTCCTTGCATCCATAGCAAGTGAGCTCCGTTTTGTTTGTCGATGGTTTATTGGAATTGGCTTTTTATACCAACTTCTTCACTTCCGATCTTTTTATTCCACGCTTCCTCCGTAGTATCTTTCGAACTAGGTTAACTAGTTCTGTTGTGACTTCATCGTTGCTTTCTGATTCAGATGATTCATCATATATATTCTTCTTGTTGTTGTTTTCTGGACCTCTTTTCCT
This sequence comes from Curcuma longa, assembly GCF_044706935.1. NCBI lineage: Eukaryota > Viridiplantae > Streptophyta > Magnoliopsida > Zingiberales > Zingiberaceae > Curcuma > Curcuma longa. The sequence goes on along the minus strand of NC_133876.1, from coordinate 2,776,115 downwards.
TGGTTAGTCCTACAATGAGAGCTATACCTTTCTCTTCCGTAATGACATTAGTCTATTTATGTAATTCAAATTCATAAAATAGCTCATTGAATTTGATTTTTGAAAGGTCCCAGAAGACCTTATAAGCATCCACCATAGATGCTCACAAAGTGTTCCTAGGGAACGCTTTCAGTGTGTACCTTATGACATCTCGATTTTCAATGGGTTGTCCAATTGTGTGTAGCCCATTCAGTAGATCTTGGATTCGAGCATGCAATCCACTTGCTGATTCTCCTTCTATCATTTTGATGTTGTAGAATTTGTTAATGAGGAGATTGCGCTTATTGACCTTTGTTTCTGATGGAATGTCATACTATTTCTTTTGACACTTGGGTATTGGATATTGGATGTAGCTCTAATATATGTGATAACATATAGGGCTTAAGAAATAGTAAAAGATTTATTTTAGAATTGAAAATTTATTATTATATTTTGTTTTAATAAAGAATATCCTTTTCATTTTTTGTCTAAATAGAAAAGGGTCCATTTGACTTTCAGTAACAATTGTTGTTACCTAATTTTGAATGAAATTCTTTATGGGACCAGAACATTAAGTAATAGTAAGAGACATAACAAAACCATATTTCCATCTACATTATCGATCGATCGGTTACTAATCCACATATATAGAGGCAACAAAGAATTGGAAGATAACAAGTGTTTGCACGGTTGGCTTCTTACCTGATATTTTCTCTTGTAAACCAACACCGCTGCTGCATGGGCTAACAACTGATGATGTGCCACAATGTACGGCTCCTTGCTAGAGTCACCATGGCTGCATCGTTGTTCCTCCCAGTTAGAGCACCTTCCTGGAGCGAGAAACCCTAAAGCATATCCCCCAATGCTATAGCTCCATGGCTCATTGAAGGTGATCCAATGCTTTACTCGATCCCCAAAATTTCTAAAGCAAGTTTCTGCATAGTCTCTGAAGTCATTCCTGTAAAATTCAGCCAACTGTATTTCATAAACATGTATTAAACTCTTAAAACTGAACCATTTGTTTCATCAGGAAATACCCATAAATTTTACAGAATTAATCAAAATTGACAAAAAAAATCCATAAAATCAAAGATGATTGACTAAAATATATTGTATTACTGACACAATATGGGAACTCAGGAAACCTCCATATTGATCTTCCAAAAACTGGGGAGAGTCCCAATGGAATAATGTCACAAAGGGCTTCAACCCTGCACAAATAACATAGATATATAACTGAGATGATAATAGTGAGAAAAACTATATTATTAATGAACCATTGACTTCAAGATGTGGCAGTTATTTATCCCTGGTGATTATCCATTCTATATTTTATTTTAATGTTGTCAAAATCCATTGGAAGTTTATTTTAGAGCAAGTAAACCAGATCGGATCATCAATTTTTAAAGCTCTCAAATTACAGCCATTTAAAATGGCCAAATTATGTCTTCTCCCTTTTTATGAATCAAAATATTCTCCATTGCCAATCAAATTATTTATCAAATAAAGCTCCACTTTTAAGTCATATAGCTTATTTCACAAATATTCTAGATTTAATCTGGATATTGATGGTCGTTCTATATAAGTTAACCATGATAACTGTGATTTTATTTATTTATTTATTTTGCCAATTTGGATGGACAACAAGAAAATCCCTATTGAAAATTTTATCAAGGCTCAGCTTCCATGGGGTTCCTGTTTTAAATGGTTTGACATGTTTTTTATTGCAACAAGTTAATAGATTAAAATAATTTTTAATTTTCTTTTGAAGAAACAAACAAATACCTATTCCATTAAAGGTTATATATATGCTTTAAAAATATAAGAAAAAAAAACTTTATTACACTCATCAATTTATTTGTAATACCTATTCCATTTAGTAATATTGAAATAACAAAAGAACTAAGAAAGATACATGAAAGCCTCTTAGGGATCTAGTGTTGATGACTTTGATATAATGGTGCTTGCGATACTAATTTTAATGCAATTTGATTTTCTATAATGTCACAGTAATTGTTAATTTTAGCAATTTGATTTTCTATAACGACCATGTCACAGTTATAGTTGGTCATATTGCTCGACTTTACCGTCCTTGTCTTCTTCTGCCAGTTTGATTTTAGTTAGTGCAACTCAATTTTATATGGTAAATGTCATGATTTAGTTGATGGCCATAATGTGGATGATGATGCAAAAATTTGTTGCTAGGTCGGATGCTAGGTGGAGGTGATAACTAGGTTTACCTTGCATAGTGTTTCATGTGCATGAGAGGGCAAATGTTAGAGGGACAATAGAGTGATGAAAGTCCCTCCGATGCTTAAGTCAGTAACGTAGATTAAATGATAAAAGAAATGAAAATGAGAAAAAGGGAGAGCCCTTGACAAAAAACCAGCATCCTATCCCCTTTGGCATATCAACATATATACTGTTACAATCCTATTACCGAAGATTACAAAAGAAATTACAGAATTGAAATCGATATACAACTTCAACTTATCTATTGATTGGCTTGAGCTGATAATCTCAAGCTGACAACAGAAAATCTATTATATTATCGATGCTGTCAGGAGATGAGTCGTCCAAGTGCTCGAGTGCTCTCGAGACCGAGTGGGAAGTCAGGACTCCGAGTGCTTATGAGTGGAGGTCGAGTGCTCTCAAGACGGAGTGGAAAGTTGGGACTTCGAGTGCTTCTGAGTGGAGGTCAAGTGCCTCCGAGTCGATGTTGAGTGATTGAGCCGCCAAGTACTTCGAGTGTCAAGTCAGGAGAGAAGTCGCCTTATTACATGACTCGAGAAGAAGCGTGCCCGACTATCAAATCGGGAAGAAGTGGCCTCGATCGTTGAGTCGGGAACCAAAGCTGAGTACTTAGGAAAACTTTCCAAGTGGATGTCGCAGTTGATGTCGAGGCTTGTGTTTAACGTAGTGTCCTTAAAATAGATTCGCCCCCACCCCTGATTATGCTTTAGGTTATCGTGAGTCGTCTGTTTTCCAAATCCAATGGTAAACCATGAACACCCCTAAGCACTGGAGGTCACGACGAACTGAGAATAGTACCTGAATGCTATTACTAGTGTTATTGCAAGCAACAGTTGCATGGCAGAGGGAATAGTTTGAGGGGGAAAGTAGGTGGACAGAGGTTTCTTACTATTGGTTTTTTCTCTCTTCCTTGCTCAAGATATCGCCTCCTTATATAGGAGAGCCTTCCCTTTACTACGTTAAACAATTGATTAAAGGCTATTTATTACCTTTAATGCCCTGATCAAAATGCTACATAGTTATGGATTCTCCATTAACGTTAAGGGGGAACGCAGGTAGGCAGAGGTTTCTTGCTATTGGTTTTTTCTCTCTTCCTTGCTCAAGATATCACCTCCTTATATAGGAGAGCCTTCCCTTTGCTGCGTTAAATGGTCGATTAAAGGCTATTTATTGCCTTTAATGCCCAGATCAAAACGCTATGCGGTTACAGATTCTCCATTAACATTAAGTCAATGCATTTGTTTATTTTACACTTGAGAAAAAGATTAAATCAAATAGAAAAATATTGGTTCATTCTCTTAGGCAAATTTTGCCTTAACATTCCAACATTTAACGTGCGCAGGTCGTGCTCGCACACGAGTTAACTTAGTTCAGTACAATCTGGGCCCTGGATTTGCACCCCCTATGCACTCACACATGAGAATGAGCCTCTTCCCATGTATTTGTTCACAACATCAATGCATGAGATACAATATAAACCAACAATAAGGCATGAGACTCCCAATGTGGGACTAAAAACTTATTCACAATGGTAGTCCTCCTTACATCCACCTCTTCTTCTTTCATTCAAATTTCCAACAATCTCCCACATGAATGAAAATAGGGTATATGATAGCATTCAGTAGTTGAGTCCAGTATAGGACAAGTAGGTTTTACCCTTTGAACCTTCCCTTGTGAAGACATGTTTGTTTACTGGCTGATAATAGACACGATTGTCCTTGAACTGTTTTGTCATCTGTGTAAGCATTGACATATCTCACCCAGGACTCTCTCTGATACAACTTAGTTCTCATGAGTGTGTTCATGTTCTTAGCCATGAACAAGCCTGGTTCTGTGAGAAGTTCTAAGAATTGTGCCTTTCAATTCTCTTTAAAGCAGCCTCAACTTCTTTCTAACATAGGTGATCTCTCAAGAGTATTCCACATTACTCTACTACATCATTAAAAGTCATATGCTTAACCTCCATCCTTTCACTAATCCATTGGGTCATTCCCCCACAGTGAGCTACTTAGTCGGTAAATTAGGTTGTCCCTTTGAACTTAGTTCTTGGGATCTTGAATCTGCATAGGTTGGGTTTCTTTGCACCAACATTTCTCATCGGCATCAAGCCCATCCCTCATGAATGAACTTGCAACTAACTCTCTATTTAACCCTTTAGTTAACGGATCTACTAGGTTATCCTTTGACTTTACATAGTCAACAGTGATAACTCCTATTAAGAGTAGTTGTTTAATAGTATTGTGTCTATGACGTATATGTCTAGACTTACCATTATATAGATGGCTCTGTGCCGGCCAATTGCTGATTGACTATCGTAATGTATGCAAATTATCCGACACAGGTTTCAGCCATCTAGGAACATCTTCTAAGAATTATCATAGTCATTCAGCCTCTTCACCATATTTGTCAAGAGCTATAAACTTAGATTCCATCATGGATCTGATTATTACGGTTTGCTTAGAAGATTTTCATGAAATGACTGCACCTCCCAAAGTGAATACATATCCACTCGTAAACTTAGAGTCTTTCATGTCAGATATCCAATTTGCATCATTGTATCCTTCGATCACAGTAACATATCTCATATAGTGCAATCCATAATCACGAGTATACCTTAAGTACCTTAGTACTCTTGTTATCCCTTTCCAGTGCTCAACACCGATATTACTCGTGTATCTACTCAGTTTGCTCACTGCGTAGGCTAAGTCTGGTCGTGTACAACTCATCAAGTACATCAGACTTTCAATCACTCTAGAGTACTCTATAAGAGATACTCTCTCCATGATTTTTTGATAGATGTTGACTCGTATCTATCAGAGTCTGTGCCAACGTAGTATCACCTTTGGTAAATTTCTCAAGAATCTTATCCACATAATGAGACTGACTTAGAACAAGTCCTTCTGATGTTCTAAGAATCTTAATTCCTAGAATCACATCAGCTAGACACATATCTTTCATGTCAAATCTTGAGTTTAACATATTTTTAGTGGATTTGATTATCTTATCATTACTTCCAATGATAAATATGTCATCTACATATAGGCACAAGATGACATAGTCATTCTCTATGACTTTCATGTAGACACATTTATCACATTCATTGATCTTAAATCCACTTTCCTTTATGACATTATCAAATTTCTCATGTCACTGCTTTGGTGCTTGTTTCAAGCCGTATAACGACTTCACCAATCTACAAACCTTATTTTTCTGCCCTAGCATAGAAAACACTTAGGTTGCTCCATGTAGATTTCTTCTTCTAAATCCCTATTTAGAAAAGTTATCTTTACATCCATTTGATGTATTTTCAGATTCCATAGAGTGGCAATAGCCAACAACACTCTAATGGAAGTTATTCTCGATACCGGAGAATACATATCAAAGTAATCAAGGCCTTCTCATTGTCGGTAACCTTTAATTATCAATATGGTCTTGTACTTATCAATCATGCCATCTGATTTTATCTTCTTCTTGAAAATCCACTTGCACCTAGTGGTTTACTTCCCTGAGGAAGATCCACAAGTTTTCAAGTGTGATTTTGCAAGATAGAGTCAATCTCAGATGTAATTGTCTCTTTCCATTGAGGTCTCTTAGAAGAGCTTACTGCTTCTGAGTAACTTTAGGGCTCACTTTCCAACATGAAAGTGATAAAATCCATTCCGAAGGATTTTTCCACCCTTGCTCTTTTACTTTGTCTAAGCTCAACCTTAACTGGTTCATCATCTTCTTCTTCTTGTGTTTCATATGCCCATTTTGAGGAGCTAACATCCTCTCAGGTCTTATACGGAAACACATGTTCAAAGAATGAGGCATTTTTTGATTCAATAATCGAGTTCTTGTGTATCTCTGAGATTTGAGATTCATATACAAGGAACCTATAAGCACTGATATTATGTGTATATCCAATAAATATGCAATCAATAATTTTTGGTCTATCTTGATCCTTTTCGGATCAGGCACCAAAACTTTGGCAAGACACCCCCACACTCTCAAGTATTTATAGGATGATTGTCTTCCATTCCACAACTCATAAGGGCTCTTATCTATTTTCTTTCTGGGCACCTTATTTAAAAGGTAATTAGTTGTTAACACAACTTCCTCCCATATGTGCTCTAGTAGTCCAGAGCTCAATAGAAGAGCATTCATCATCTCTTTCAGAGTGCGATTCTTTCGCTCAACAACTCCATTTTGCTGAGGAGTATAGGGAGTTGTTGTTTCATGTCTGATCTCATGTTCAACACAACTCAACGAACGGTGATATATATTCACCGTCTTGGTCACTTCATACCACCTTAATCTTTTTATTAAGTTGGTTTTCAACTTCATTCTTATAGAGAATAAATTTCTCTATAGCTTCATCCTTACTTTTGAGAAGATACACAAAATAATATTTTGTGTTATCATCAACAAAAGTGATGAAGTACTTATTCCCACCATGTGTCGGTGTACCCTTTAGGTCGTACACATCAGTGTGAATTAGGCCGAGTGGCTCATTGCTTCTTTCAACCTGTTGAAAGGATGACCTTGTCATTTTCACTTCAACACAAGTCTCACACTTGTGTTTCGGGTCAAGGTGGAATGTAGGTATGCTTTTGCATGTTAATTAATCTATGTAACAATCACATGTCATAGTTAATACACAAATGTCAAGCATATAAATGGATTTCATTTTAACCTTAGGCCTAATACCATTACACTAAGCTTGAACAAGATGATGAGCATGGACGTCATCGATTCTGTTGAGACTAGCACGTTTAAACTTCTTGGTTAGCCAAGCAGCTGATCTCACTGCTGGAGACATTGGATGTTGAGAGTTAAACGTGAATATTGGTTAAAGGTAACCAGTTTAGTGGAGTGACCTGCTTTGAGACTTCATATGGTTCTATACATATGTCAATGAAGATCTCAGTGTAGCTTCTTTTGACTTGCCATATTCAAGCCACCTTGGTCATAGAGGTTTATACTTTGACATCTTAAGCAAACATCTCCGAGGAGGTATGGACCCAAGATGATTAGGTATAAGTCAAAGTGCTCCGAAGGTGTTTGAATAGCTCATAGAGGATTCATCGCTCCTTGAAAAAAGAGACGTATACCTTTCGACCGCTTGTCAGGATTGTTACTAAAAGTCTTTGTCCAAAGCATTACTTGTCAAAAGTATGGTACTCTTGGACATATGTATATGTAACTTGAATCCATAGGACAAGAAAGCAGCTTGGGCTGGGTGTGACATAGTCAGCCTAGTGGGGACCGACACATAGACCATGTCCTGAACCAAGCGGGTATAAGATGGTGAAAGGAACAAGACACGTTTAATTGGAGCTGCTGAAGGATTTAGAATTATTCTGGAATCAATCATTAATTTTCTGATCAATTGAGGATCATGATGTACTACTAGGTGTCACTCATAATCGTTCCATAATTAATGATTAATTACGGATGACCAACATAATCGGGAACCTATTGGGTCACACACATTACAAATTCTCCGAAGGACTTAAAACGAGTTTACGAATTGGATTCTCAGAATGAGAGAAATAAATTCTGGTTGCACCGGATAAAGGATAAAATGATGGAATTCGTCTTACGAAGGTAAAATGAATGAAACTGATTTCATTCAAATAAGAGGTCGTTTGGTTATTGAACCAAACGATTCAGTTTTGAATTAAATTGAACCAACTTAATTTGATTCATGATGAAAGATGTTTTTGGCACTAGTTTTATCCTTTAGAAGGCTTAAGTAAAAGAAAACAGTAACTCTACAAAAGGTCTCACAAGAGTAATAACCATAGCATAAGGAAGATTCACATTTAATTCCAAAGTCATACATTCAAAAGAAAAGTACTCAAACACAATAAGCTAACTACACTAATCTTGTTTCTTGGAAAGATGACAAATTATCCCACACTTTCTGAGGATCTAAAAAACTTAGGTCGACTCTTCTAGGTATGAGTCCAGATTGTAGAAACTGTCGGCCAGCTCCCTCAAAGCCATGCTTCAGCATTTTATTAGTCCGGACTCCAAGCATATCATAATATTCTAAAGAGATAAGGAAAGCTCCCTTCCTTTCTTGCATCATGTCTTCTCGCCCTCCTTTAAATCAGCTAATTCCTTCCTAACCAACTCTAGCGTAGCAAGCGCTTGATCTCATTTAGAGAAAGCCTTCTCCTTCTGCCCCTTTTCCTCATATAACTGCTGCTCTAGGTCTTGTCTTTTAGCAACAACTTCTTGCAGGTCGCAACGGAGTTCTACCTGATTGAGTGTGGGAGGAAGTTAGCTCAGCCTTGTCCTGGGTGGCTTCCCTTTTAAAAGATTCAGCTTCTCTTTTAGCCTGTTGAGTCTCTTCTTCTGATAGTTAAAAGACAACCTTGTCCTTCTCGAAAGCCTCCTCTAGTTGTTGAATTTTCATTACGTGCAGCTCATCTTTTTTTGCATTTTTTTCATCTCAGCCCTAGGGGTCTCAGCATCAGCTCGGGCTACCTTAGCCTCAATCCGAGCTTTCTCCACTATAGCTCGGATCCTAGCTTCATCAACGTTTCTAGTATTTTTAATTGATTTTTAAGGTCTGCCACTTGAGCTTCTAACAACGACGATCATCGATCATACAAGAGAGACGACGATGAAGTTCCTGATGTTCTTTTAAAGCCTGCATAAATCCCCACATTAGTCTAAATTGATAGGTAATGCAACTTAAAAAATTCTCACCTTAGCAATAGAACCATTAAGGCACTCGCTCAAAGTTTCCAAATCCAAGCAACATAAAACCTCTTTTTCATACTTATGAAAGTCCTCTAAGGAACGCTTAGATATATCATCTAGACCTTCATGAGACGTGCAAGGAGCTTGAGGAGGAAGCATGTTGGATCATCGAGACCTCGTTTCAGGAGTGGAGTTAGTAGGAGGAGGATCTTGACTTTGTGTTGAAGTTGGAGTGCTATGCTTGTCATGTCGACTCTTGGTACGACCCTCTGGAGGTAGACTTTGTAAGGGAGGAGCCATCACAGGAGTTCCTTCTGATGGCTTGTCGAGATGTCGATAATAGGTTGGTTTGGTTTATTGGATTGAAGGGTTGCATTGGTCTCTGAAGATGAAGGTCGCTGAGGCACTTTCCTCCGTTTTCTCAAGCGAGACACTTGCTCTACCTCAGATATAGCCTTCACCTCATCGACTATAGTTTACACCGTAGGTGTCGGATCCGAGGTCTCTTGGACACTTAGGGATTCTGGAATAGAAGCTTGGGGATCCCCGACCTTTAGGGGTTGATCATTCACTGATGTTCGTAGCCTCCGCTTCAGTAGCTGAGGACTCTACTACCTCATCTGAAACCCACCAACTATTAGTTGTGGTTAGATCCCACTTCTAGTGCTTATTGACAAAAGCACTCAACATGATTTGACCTATAAGAAAGAGAAGAGAATTAGTCAGTATAATGGAAGACTTAAAGAAAAATAGAAATCTTACTCAGTGGTTCTTCCAGAGAAATCACGTTCGGACTCAGACCAGCTCTATATAAAAGGGTCTCGTTGTCCACCAAAGTATTAACGTTAAATTTTAGGTTGGTCAAGATCTCGGTGGCAGATAAATAAGCAGATTCTAACCTATATTGACCAAAGGCTGGTTGTGGGTACAACTCGAGACACCAAATTGTAGGTCAAGTATACAGTTGAGGAGACTTGATGAAGAAATATCTATTCTTCCATCCTTTGTGCGAGGTCGGGTATTTATCCAAGAAATTACAACCTCAGACCTCACAGTGAAATATATTATCCCGAGCTCCCCTTTCTTGGGATAGAAGAAATAATGAAAGGTAGGAGGGTCAAAGGGGATTTAATATATCTAGAAAATAATCGAGGTGCTACAAATCAACCGGTATGAATTAGGGGCAAGCTGGGATAAAGAACATTGGAAATAGGTGGCTAGGTTTTGTAAGAAAGGAGGGATAGGGAATCTCAAACCGTCGGCCATCTGACCTTGGAAAAAGGTAGTATATCCCGATGGTGGCTCATGAGGACGGTGCTCTGGCATGGGGATTCTGATCCTATGATCAGAAGGAATGTCATATTGCTCTCTAAGTAGTAGGTCATCATCTACCGAATAGGTCGAACGTTGTACTTCATACCAAGGAAGTGAAGTGTCCCCGACAGCCATTGAAGATAGAGAAACAAGAAGGGTAGAAAAGAAGGAAACAATCGGGAATGAAGACTTACGGAGTTACGACTGTCACCAGACGCAGGAAGGAGAAGGAAATGTAAAGGAAGACAAAAACGATGAAGAGCAGCGCAGATCAGCCAATGCTTTTATAGAAAAATAGGGTTGTTACATCCACTCTATGGGTCGTCAGATGGAGTTAAAGGGCGGTGAGATTTTGTTCTAGCTATCGCATCGTACTGCCCGTTAAACAAAATCAACTTATGATTGCCTTCATTGATGGCTGAATCTGAATAACGCGAAGTTTCAAAAACAACCATTCGATGCTAAGACCAAGTAAATGAGAAATTAGCAGGACCCTCCGATTTATGCCCACGTTAGCAAAGATCATTTTTTAGTATCATTAAAACAACATGGGATGCACGCAACTCGAAGAAGATAACATACACCGACCTTGTTGCCGTCTTAAAGACACCAATGATAAGGTCGATAAGCGAGGCAGCATACGATTTGCATTTAAGATGATATCTTAGCCCCTTGTAAATAGAGACTTGGTCGGTAAGCCATTTCCCTTATCATCTCATTAGAACCGGATAAAGATGACTCAAACGCAAGTCCAGTCAGTCGGACTACGTCTCTTTCAACTAGACTAATCAGGGAGGCTTGTGATACGGTCGAGTCTCTAGACCTTGCACGTGGTTGCTATTGGAACATCACGTGGTTGTAAAACAGGAAGGAGAAGAATTATTAAGAAAGATTAGATAATATTTGAGAGGTGGTAATTGATAAACCTACACCACTCAGGTCCTGATGATAGTTGTCCTTATTGTCTAGGGCCTAACCTCTGCACTCACTCGCCATCACATGCCGACCTCATTTTGGCCTCAAGTCTCAATCTCGATTTCCAACCTCGGCACTTGCTCGACATCATGTGTCGACCCCATCTCGGCTTCGAGTCCCGCCTCGAGTCTCAACCTCGAGCTCCAGCCTCGACACTTGCTCGGTATCACAAGTCGACCTCATCTCAGCTTTGAGTCCCGACCTCGAGTTCTGACCTCAGCACTTATTCGACATCACATGCCGACCTCATCTCGGCCTCGAGTCCCGACCTCGAGCTCCAGCCTCCGTGCTTGCTTGGCATCACGTGTGACCTCATTTCGGCTTCGAGTCCCGACCTCATCACTTGCTTGACATCACGAGTTGACCTCATCTCAGCTTCGAGTCCCGACCTCGAGTCCCAACCTCAGCACTTACTCGACATCACGTGCCAACCTTATCTTGACCTTAGGTCCCAACGCTTAGAGCCTACTTGATCCCAGAAGTCGGTTGGCCCGCACAATCAGGGGAGCTTAAGATTATTTCTTTCAAAAAAAAAGAAAATATTCCCAAAAGATACGGACAATTTGAATCTTTTTAAACTGGAACAGATATTTCAGAATATATCTTAAACAGACATTAACAACTCTATAAAAGGTGACCTATATCTATGGACACAGGTATGCATACATCAATCCTAATTTCTCTAAGTCATTAAACTCTTTCCTCATGTAAAACCTTAACTTGAGCATCGGAGTAGATTTGTCGGGACCCATCACTGGCGCCATTCTAACTCTCTTTTGGAGTATTTTTTAAGTTATTTTGTCCCTCCGGCGACTATCTTCGAGGAGTGTGCACGTCAGTAGGTCATTGATCAGCGATTTAATCATCCACGGTATATTGACTAGAACAGTAGTAGTTTGTTGATCGATGATTTAATCATTTATGATATTTGATCGGGACAGTTGATTAACAAAATAATCTAGAATTCTTCATTTATTAATTCTCAAGAAAACTATATATGTGTCTCTTTATAGTGTAGCCGAAATCGAGCAGCCTAAAACTAATCACAGGACCTAAAATATGGATCCCATATTAAAGCAAGAACATGGTGTCGTCACAATTGAGCAGCCTAAAACTAAACATATTGCCTAAAATATGAGTCCTTTCCACGTGCCCGTCCAATCGAAGTATAAGCAAATCTTATCTGTATACTTTGTGGTCCATACAAATAGTAGATTATTTTTATGCTTTTGCAGGGCTAAAGTAAAATCTTGTCTCGTTTAGATTATACTGTAATTTATCTTAATATATCAGTCGGCAATGCATTTTAATTTGGTTGATTAATCATACTAAAAATGGTTAGTTATTACATCCCTATTCTTACCAAAACTATACATATTTTTTTAATAAATCTGGTACGTATATGTCTAGTGAGGAAATTTATCATAAATTTTTTTCTTTTAAATAAATAAAACATAAAAACAAATGGACAAAAATCAACATGTTTCATGGTTCAACTTAAGTCAAAAATTATAATATCTTAATATTATTCAACATATATGTTGTAATAGTTATGAAATTATAACTGCTACAACTGTGTAGTAGCTACAATTATGTAACAACTATAGTTTCATACTTACTACAACGTGATCCAATTTAGACAAGAATATAAGTGGGAATAAACGTGTCAGAAGCATGTAGTGTGTCGGAGGGTATTTGTGTCAATTTAGAGAGGGTGGGTGCCCTTTTGATAAAAAAATCAAAGTGGCAGCTATGGTTTCATAGCCACTACACATTATAGTAGTTACGAAATCATAACTGCTACCACTATGTAGCAGTTACGGTTTCATAACTACTACAACTATGTAACATCTATAGTTTCATATCTGCTACAACGTGATCTGATTTAGACAGCAATATAGGTGGGAATGCACATATAAGAAGCATGCAGTGTGTCAGAGGTTATTTGTGTCATTTTAGAGAGGACGAGTGCCCTTTTGATAAAAAAAATCAAACTGGGGTGCCCATTTGATGATTCAATAAAAAAGGAGTGCCCTTTGATGATTTGATAAAAAAATGGGTGCTCTTTTGACTTTTGCCCAAAACACATTGAATAATAATGTTTTCTTAATATTTTTATAATCCTTGATTTATTTAGTTTAACAAAATAATAAGGTACTTGGATTAATGAGTTGATTTGAGTATATAATCATATTTGTTGAAATTCAACCATTTCATCAATAGAATGATTTTTTTAGCTCAACTTTGATCACAACAGTCAACTACTTATTATTATTAGTCCAGTGCCACAATTGAATTAAAAAAGTTCTATTTACTACAACTGTGTCATCAATTGATTACTTATACCCATCAATTGAGTTGATCAATTGAATTTCAGATATTTTATTTTCTACAATAGTGTCATTAATCGATTGTTCATACCTAACAATCGATTGATAAATAACAAATCCTTTTAAACCCCCTCAAATCTTGAACTCGGAGTTTAGGAGTTTATTAGTCAATTGCTACTACTTACTAGTCAATTGATACTTTTGTTTTAGTCTTACCAAGTATGAATTCTCACCTTACTTAGTATTTAGTTGATCTTAACCTATTATAACTTTCTTTGTCTAGCATATGATTAATCTTGACTTGTCGGAACTTCCTTTGCCTAACATCTGATAAATTTTGACTTGTCATAATTTTACTATTATCTAGCATCCAGTCAACCTTCATCAACTGGGACATATCGTTGCATAGCATCTTGCCAATCTTAATCGATCAAGACTTCACCACTGTCTAGCATTTTGTCAACCTTGATCTATCAGGATTTTACCACTGTCAAACATCTAGTATTCCTTGACCTATTTGGATTTCCTTCATTGCTAAGTGTCTTGTCAATCTTGACCCACTTGGGGTTCACATTTTATACAAAGTGCCTAGTTTTTCAAACTCACTTGAACTTCACTACTATTAAGTATCCAATCAATCTTGACCTATTTGAATTTTTACTCTCACATCAAATGTATTGATCAAACATTAAAATCCAACTCGAATTTGGTTAACTTTAACTAGAGGTCGATTCTACTAATACACAGCTCTTCAAGTCCAATAAGAACATCCTGTTCTTAGTTATAGATAACTTAACAACAAGATTAGAATCTTAATTTTGTAACCAAAGTATACAAGCTTTCATATGAATCTTGTAGTTTCTTTCTAAAAATTGACCAATACTCAGGATATTACTAGTCAAATTTGAAACATAATAAACATCACAAAGGAGAAGAATCGTACCTTTGCCTTCAATTTTCACCTTTGTGTTTTCTCCAAAGCTAACAAAGTCTTTCTTGCTTATATCAAGCTCCCCAAATTTAGCTTTATGACCTGTCATATGGTTGCTATTTCTATATTAAGATACAATATATTTGTTTTTCCAAAAGAGTCATCCTTGAGTGTAAAAAACAAGGATTACTTTGAATAATCTCTTTTGTTCTCCATTAACTTTGCCTCTTCATTTTTCATGTTTGATTGACACTCCTAAGCATAATGTTAAAATTTGTGATAAGAATAATATTCAATTTGAGATTTATTTCTTCTATTGTCATACGCCACATAATTATCTCTTTCTCTTACTCTTCCACAACCTTTTGCAAATGTTTGATTTCTTTTATCAAATTGAAAAGATTGCTCATCTCTCCCTTGACCAAGGCCACATATTAAACTTAGGCCTCTACCTCCTACTTGGCCTCAACCTTTACTAAAAATAACTTTTTAGTTTTCAAATTGATCTTTGCTTGTAATGTATATTCTGATTGCTCTTGCTTTTCATAGTTCATCCTTCATGATCATGTAATGATCCATTTAATTCATCAATAGTCATAGTTTTCAAATCTTTGGGATTTTCAATTGTAACAACTGCATGATTAAACTCTGTGCTAAGAGAGTATAGTATATTCAATTATGCAAACATCAGACATGATTTCTCTAAGTTTCTTTATTTGATTGACAATAACATAAACTCTTGTAAAATAGTCAGAAATAAATTCACTCTCTATAAAAAGTGATTCAAATTCATCTCTTAGAGTTTGAAGCCAAACCTTCTTTACTTTGTCCACTCCCATAATATTGTTATGAAGCATCTCTTGCTTTCTTTGATGTTGTTGAATGTCTTCATCCAAACCTTGATGGATGATGGCGAGAGTACATTGATATCTTTTTCTTTTTTCTCTAAAATATCTTTTTAGTTTTGAGGTAAAGTTGCTATATCTGAGAATTCTTCAAAATCATTTTTAATAAAATTCTACACTTCTTGGGATTATAGCCTTCCTTCTAAATGATTAATTCTCATAATTGAGTTTGTTAAATTGAAGGTACTCTAAAAGATTTATTTTTTATATCATTGGCTCTAATACCATTTTACTTGAAGATAGTGGATTCTCAAATAACTATTTAGAAAGAGAAACAAAATTGTAGTATAATGAACTTATATTATAAAATAATTTATATTATCAATTTCATATTACATATGAGTATTTATATTAAAATTTTAGATTGTAATTTATTAATTAGATTCATGTATTTATTATATTTAGATATATAAATTATAAAATTCATGCATATCTCTTGCTCCACGCAGATAAATTTTTATTAGGTTCATGTATTTTAAATTTAAATTTTTTTATTTTTTAATATGACATATGATCAAAAATTTATTGATTGATTTATTTATCGTTTGATGGGTCAGTTGCAAAATAAAAAATCTAATATACATTTGTTAAAAAGTATTAATGTCGGGATTGGTTGAATCTTTTGTCGTCAGGTTCAGTCTGTTTATTTTGGTGAAATTATCCGCTAATGTTGTGCTTTCAGGCTCGGGAGTGTTTGGCCATCTCTCTGACTCCTTCCTCGGAAGGAAAGGCTCCCTCACCGTCGTCTGCATCCTCAACGCCCTCTTTGGCTTTCTCACCTCCATCTCCCCAGCTTACTGGTTCTACGTTGCTCTGCGCTTCCTCACCGGATTCAGCACTGGCGGCGTCGGCCTCTGCGCCTTCGTCCTCGCCACAGAGCCCGTCGGCCCCTCCAAGCGAGGCGTAGCCGGCATGTCCACCTTCTACTTCTTCTCCGCCGGCATTGCCCTCCTTGCAGCCATTGCCTACCTCTTCGACTCTTGGCGCTTCCTCTACGTCGTCACTTCCCTCCCCTCCCTCCTCTTCGTCCTCATGATCCTCCCGTTTGTCTCCGAGTCCCCTCGCTGGTACCTTGTTCGTCGGAAAACGCCCGAGGCCATGGACGTCATGCATAGCATCGCCAAGAAGAACGGGGAGCACATTCCGCCGGGCGTCATGCTTGTACTCGACGGTGAGCATGAAGAACATAAAGAAGATAATCAAGTTGCAGAAATAAAAAGTAACGGGAAAGTTGCGGTGGCGGCCGCCTCCATCATCGACGTCATCCGCTCACCCACAACGAGAGTCCGCCTCGTCTTGACGGTGGCGATCAACTTCCTCGGCTCCGTCGTGTACTATGGCCTCAATCTTAATGTCGTCAACCTGGAGACCAACATCTACCTCAGCGTACTCCTCAATGCCGTCGCCGAGATGCCTGCTTACTTGCTCACCGCCATGTTGCTTGACCGGTTCGGGAGAAGGCCGCTCGCTATCGGCACCATGTGGCTCAGTGGCGTGTTCTGCATCATGGGAAGCATAGTAACCGGCGTCCCGGCAATGAAGGAAGTGAGAATGGCCTGCGGAGTCATCGGAATCTTCGGGATGGCGGCCACGTACAACTTGTTGTTCATATACACGGCAGAGCTTTTTCCGACAGTGGTGCGGAACGCGGCTCTAGGGTGCGCCACGCAAGCGGCACAGATGGGGGCAATCGCGGCGCCCCTGGTGGTGGTGTTGGGTGGCCCACTGCCGTTCGCGGTGTTCGGTCTCTGCGGAATGGTGGGTGGGTTTCTGGCGTTCTTGCTGCCGGAGACGATGAATCGTCCACTGTATGATACGATGGCCGGGTTGGAGGAAGGAGAGCGACACTGATGACAATTCAAGTTCGCCTCTTTATTCTTATTTGCATGTTTTCAACTTCTTTAAATTAATAGTTCCAAGATTTCAGTCTCGTACTGTTTTTTCCTCTCAAAAGTACATCTATAATTATTAAAACTACTATTACCAAAAATACCTCCTTTTTTACATTAAAAAAATATATATCATATTTTATTAAAAATATATTTATTTTAATATTAATATAACAGTGACGATGTAATTATTATAATATAAAAATAAATTAATTTAATTCAATTAAAAAATTAATATAAAAAGTATATATATATTTTATAACGTTAATTAAAATTATTTAAACTTAATAAAAATCATTTCAATAAAATGATAACACTATATTAGTAGTCAATTAATGATTGCTATAATTTATATGAATTATTAAATAACTGTTATAATGTTAATGACTATTATACCCTTGTCATAGTTATTAAATGGTTGCTACCATCTTCACGGGTGTAATATAGTAGTAAAATACTTAGAAGAATAAATAAGAGGATTAGAATTCAAATTTGAACAGGGACGAATATGAAAATCAGTCTCTAAGTGTGCATAAATTGTACTATAGATTTACACAATAGTCAAATTAGGGAGACATTGTCACTACCTTTAGGATTAATCAGGTGAAATTTAGATACTTAGATTATCATTTAAATGACTGCTATAATAGTAATAACTAATTAAATGATTGTTACAATAGTACTAAAATAATTTTGATCATGTGATTTTGATTAAATTTAAATAATTTTAATCGAGTTATTAACCAACTTTGATAATAAAATCACTAAATGTATATTTTTGACTGTATTGAATTGATTAATTTTACATGAAGGATTAAGTCTTCATTTGATGAATTTATATTTCAATTAATAATATATAATAATTATCATTAAGATTAAACATCATTAAGTGATCTAATCTGGTTTGTATTAAGGAGGGATTTATTTTATTAGATGTGGATTGAATATGTAGATCCAATAACTCAGTTCATTAATATTAATGGGCTATTAACAAGTAATGGACTTTATGAAAGATAATTCGTATAGAATGGACTTGGTATAAAAGGGAGAAGTCAAAATTATTTGGGCATCTATCTGATTTATTGATTCTTCTTCTTCCTTGGACTCTTCCCCATTGAGACCAAGATCCAATTGCCGCCCATTCTTGTAGAAGACTCTACTGTCTTTGTAGGAACTTCTCCAGCGAGACAAGTATGGGATACAATGGTATTCGGTCTCGATTCATGTCAACCATTTCGGTTTGCCATTGTTTCAATTCAGTTTTCAATTTTAGTCTTATAGATGATTGATAACTAGATCTTGTAGATGCATCATTTGATTTTATTCGAGGTATCGTATTGCTTGGTATCATTAGAGCTTAGGATTAGTTTATCATCGTCTTTAAGATATAATGATTATTTTCGATGATTTAGCATATATACTGTTCCGGCTAAATACCATGGATGGTCAAGCCACCAGTTAACGAACCGTCCGACGAAGGCAATCCTACGACCGGGCCGAATGAGGGATTCTTCTAGAGATTAAGCACCAAGATCCACCTGAAATGTACTAGCAAAAGAGGTTAGACTGGCACCCGGAGAGTCTCGGTAAGCCATTCCGACGCTCAAGTTAGGGTTCCGGTGATGAGTCAGAAAACAAGGACAAGTAAGAAAAATAGTGAGAGTTTTCGAGAGCGGACCTCTTGCATGGTGGTGAATTACTCCTTTTATAACCAACCTTAGGGTTTCATACGTAAAGTTGGCTACTGTACGCCTTGGGCCCCTACACAATTTTACCGAAAGGATCTTCATTCTGTCTCCTCTATTTTTAGCTGTGTGCGTAGGGGAGACGTGTAGATGAAGATCGAGTCTGATCCCCCATATCTTCCTTTTGGTAGTGCGTGCAAGTCACGAGATTATAAGGAGAGGCCACGTATAACGGCTTGATGCGCCTTTAATGCGGTGGTGTAGAAAGGGTCAGGTGTCAGGAGGAACCATGCTTATACTACCTGCTGACACATCTTTCTTACAATAGAAACGCCTAAAGCTTGTGTCAGGAGAAGTCATAGTTGAGGCTAAGGCCTAGCCTGACAGAGGTGGAGTAGTCGGGTTTGTATGTGGAAGTGAGGTTGACTCAAAGGAGGCAACCGAAGCAGGGCTAATCGGCGAAAGTCTAGACGAGAGTCCTCATCTATCGAGAGGGGTTGTTCGTCGAGACATTGGGAGATTAGACGAGAGTTCTCCTTTGCCGAGAGGGGTTGTTCGCCGAAACGTCGGGAGACGAGACGAGAGTCCTCCTTTGCCGAGAGAGACTGTTCACCGAGACGTCTGGAGACGAGACAAGAGTCTTCCTTTGCCGAGAGGGACTGGTCACCGAGACGTCAGGAGACAAGACGAGAGTCCTCCTTTACCGAGAGGGACTGTTTGCCGAGACATCGGGAGACTAGACGAGAGTGGCAATGGCGGACCGTGACAAGGTGAACACCGCAGGCCAAGATGAGACGAAGGCCGCGGGCGACACCTCGGTCCCAACTTTGACCTTAGGAAGACTTACGGAGGAGCCACGCCATCCGCCTTGACTCCCCGCATCATATACATTAATTTTGCATTCGACTCCATTTGGAAGAGTGAATTGATATATATCTGTCGAATCTAGTATTGGAAACCCCTAGGATATAACTTACATTTCAATTTTTTTCTCATTATCTGCAAAGAACACGAATAAGGATGTGTTTTTATGATTTTTTGGGGCTAAAAAATCATGTTAAAAATGTAGAATCGAGTTCCATGGAGCATCAATCGATTGATGGACGCCGATCGATTGATGATCATAAAATTGGGCACAAATTATCTTAGAATCGATTGGTGGGTTCGACTGATATCACCGATCGATTGATGTAAGGAGGCAATCAATTATTATACTCAGAGTTGTGCACAGAATTGTACAAAATCGATTGGGTAGTTCAATTAATATTTACCAATCGATTGCCATGAGGACCAATCGTCCATTGAACCTAGGGTTGGACACAAGATGGAGGAATCCATTGGATAGTTCGACTGGTGTTCACCAGTCGATTGCCATAAGGACCAATCGATTGTTGTTCATTGGTTGCCCACAAAAGACTTCTAAATCAATTGGTGGGTTCGACTGATTGATATCAGTGTGAGTCACTAATCGATTGTTGTGGATGAACTTATGAACAAAAGCCTTCCAACTTGACCAAGAAACTCAACTGTTGTGGGAAAATCAATTGCTGAAAATGGGGCGATTACGGTGTCTAGGAATTGGCACATAAGGAGTATTAATCGAATGCTAGCTAAAGGCAATCGATTGATGAGAGTATCAATCAACTAGTAATTGATACCAATCGATTGATATCTGATCAGTTGTATTTTCAATAATTTTTCATGTATCTGTCTTCGCGCTTGCTACTTAGTCAATCGATACTATCGCTAAAGCAAGAACTATTGGGGAAGCTTGGGTATTTATATAGATGGATGTATATTCATACAAAAAATGGTTGACCCAAAGGAAAACCATTATTTATGTTGGATATATGTTTAAGGAAGCTTACAAATCTAGTTTGGCTTCTAAATCATGTGCATAGTGTGTCGGCCCAAATGAAGATGCACTATGTGGCCGATTAGAAGTGTTGTGAGTGACACTCGAAAATATAAGTTAACTAAGGAAACTTTTATATAAAGTTAATCATGCGCATGATATGTCGGCCCAAAGGAAGGTAGGTTCTATGGCAGATGAAGATCATTATAAACTGTGTAGAGAGTATCACAAGTAAATTATATTTTAGTCCAAAGACTTAATGTAATATTGCACTTGGTATCTTAAAAATGTCTACATGGTTGCATGTCATGTTTGTTGCTTTATGTTACTACACAACTATAAAGATATATATCTTGTTTGTAAAATTGATGTCACGTCAACAGAGATGGCTATCCGAAAAATTCAGGCAGCATCTCCATGTAATAATTCAACTTTCCCTGATACATTTTAACGTAAAGGCCCACACGATCAATCACTAGTACAATACATGTATATAAACTGCTAAACTAGATGATAAAGGGCCCACATGGCCACAAACCACATCCAACACATGCATGGTATAACAAACCACCACAAGAAACTATTAGTGTTTAACCACAACATTAAACCAATCAATGTATAACCAAAACTGCAACCCAACGACATATAAACGCAATCCACACGAGATAAAAATTTACAGATGTAAACTCCACAACAAAATCAAGTAGGAACTCCATAAATCCACGATAATAGAAATTCCACAACAGAATTGTAACAGGATCCAAGTTCACACAAATACGAACAGAAATCCAAAACACTACTCCAAACACATGAAAGAATTCAAACTCCTGCTGTGAAATGGGGGCAGTTTGGCAGAACTCCAAGCTTCAAGACAATATCCTTATCTGCTACTTGGGGAGAAAGAAAGGAAATCCCAGGGTCTGGGTGGTGAGTATAAAATGTAGGATCGCGGATGCGCGCTAGAGGGGGGGGGGGCGAATAGCGCGGTCATTGCGTTTTTATTTCGTTCATTTTATCAGCGATACTAAGCAACAGAATTAGTAAAGGATGTAGGGACACGCGAATTTTACTTAGTTCCTAACCCCCTAAGATTAGTACGTCCAAAGCCTATGTATGGGAGGCATTCGTTCACTAGTGGTCTCCTTTCCAAATATTCATTCGGAGGCAGAGAAACCTGTCTTACTGTCCAATACAAATAAAGAAATAAAGCACAATGTAAGACAAAGTAAAGCATAAACCAATTCGTGTCAAATCCGATCCAGAAGTCTTGAGCATCACGCACTCTTTCTGGAACTTCTCTGGTTGCACGATCCTGGCCCCATTCACGTTTAGTATCACCACTAGATGATTGGAATGGCTTGGAGAAGTTGTACACTTGTTTTTCACGTTCACCTCCTTTTATAGCTTCTTCCAGTCGACTGGAAACCTTATCCAGGTGACTGGATAAGATCTGATCTGATCGATCTTATCTGGGCTGAGTCTTCTCGATCAAGTCACCTGGATCCTGAATTAAGTCGCTTGGACCTTTCAAGCGCTTGGATTCAATCGAGTCACTGGATCCAGTTGACTCAGGCTTGACATGAGTTAACCTTGGGCTTGGTTCAGTTGCTTGTGTTTACTTCACTTATGCTTTCTCATTCTTGCTTCCAACTCCTAGTTCTTGCAAGACAGGCATACAAACATGCAAGCAACCTAAGCCTTACCCTGTGGATCTAACTTTGGATTTCTAACGAAATTCTGTGTTAGTCTGACGCCTACTATTCCCACACTAGGAACGCGCCCTTACTCACTCCTCTTAGGATAAGTTTTACCAACAAGTCCTCCAGATTTGTTGGACTTCCTGCTTAGCCATGGTCCTTGGCCCCTAGGATTTGCTACTAGACTACCGGTCCACTTGACTGCCTAGACTTCCACCAAGCCTCCGGTCTTCCTGACCCTATTCGCTTGGATTTTTGTCATGCTTCCCAGTCCTCCTGACACTACTTGGACTTGCACCTGGTGCACTTGACCTTGCTAAGATTTCTGCCTGATCCTCCAAAACAAAACTTGCCTTTGCCTAGCCTACAACTAGGACTTTCCTTTGCCTAGCCTACAACTAGGACTGTCCCTGCCTAGCACCAGGACTTCCTTGCCTAATCTTTCAGATAAGGACTTCCACTGCCTAGTCTAACCGATTAGGGCTTCTCGCTAGTCATCTGGTCAAACTGATTTGACTAGACTTCACTCACATTCAAACATCAGGTCCTGTTTGGATCAACCCTTAGTCAAACTGACCAGACCTACGTATTTTTTCAAACATCGAAACTCTAGGGCCAGATCTAGTGCACCTTACACCAACAATCTCTCCCTTTTTGATGTTTGATAATTTTTTAAGTTAATTTGGGTCAAAGTTTGACAATCTGGGAGAAATCTAGATTTTTAACTCAAGTCCCTTCTCCCCATTTTCACACATCAAAAATATTATGCAAGTTTAAGTTCATTTTGCACCAACAATTAGGGTAATACACCTAGTCACAACTTAGTCTTAACAGTTCTTGAAAGATGATAGTAAATAATTTTGAAAATATTTTTTCACAAAAATTCTCATAATAACTTGTCATAAGTTTTAGAAAACCTTTTCAAAATAATTATCCAAAAGCTTTTCAAAATAACATAGTTTTTGAAAGGTAACATAGTTTTGCAGTAAGGTTTTCAAAATAATTTTTGAAATAATTTCTTTTGAAAGAGTGTTTCTTGCAATGTTTGAGATGATAAATTTTGAAAATATTTTCAAAAGAACTTTTAAACCAATTTTTCAATGGGTTTTCAAATGAGTTTAAAAGATTTCTAGTATATTTTAAAATGTTTTTCAATATAGTTTTCAAAATAAGTATTGAATCAATTTTTTACTGTACTTAGATTTTAAAAGTGTTTTGTAAAGGATGTTTCAAAATAGTTTTTCAAAACTACAAGACAATCTCCATATGTGTCTTAGGAGTTGTTCCAAGTTAATAGCATAATTTTTAAAATATTTTATAAAATAAGAGTTTTAAAAAATATTAGAATTTTTAAACTCAATTTTTTAAGAGGTCCTTAAAAATAGGTCTTTCAAGAATGACCTCCCCCTCAACTAGACACTCTCTTAGGACATCCTTATTAACCACAAGAATTTTTTACCTATGTGCCTTAGGGTTCTTGACTTAGTATTGACCTAGTGGTTTGTGTCTAAGTATTGGTCAATCAATTTTTAAAAAATATAAAGTTTTGAAAACTTTAGCATATAGTTACACCTAACAAGCATGAATTTCAAGTAAATATTAAATTTTTTAAAAATAGTTTTTATGAAAATAGTTATAATAATTTTTGAAAAAGTTTTTCAAAATTTTGTATTTTAATTATCTTTATCATCTCACCCATTCTAAGTGTCTCAATATATGACATACAAGGTTACCTTATATGTTTTGTGAGATGAGTTGTCAATTTTATCTTTATTGATTTAAGTTAAATTCTAATGAGTGTTTGACCTTGTGTTAGATTCAGCTTTAATCATTAATCAATTAAGTCCATATTTCAAAAATTGACTTCCAGGTCGTGGCGAGGCAAGGACCTTCTTGGTTATCGGAACAACAACCACTTCCTTAGATAAAACCTTTTAAAAAAATTATGATCTTAATTAATTTCTTGAGAAACATTGGTCTAACTAGTCTAGGATGTGGCAAGGTAACTTCGATCAATTTCACTTAGCTAAGCAGAACAAGCAAGGTATTTCTTACCCCATTTGACTACCTAGACCAAACTTCCCTGATGTATTATCATCTCGCTCCACTCTGGTACTATGTTGATAAGTGTCCCCCATTCATGTATCCTTAACTACCCGTTTTAAACTAAGCAGTAAATAAACATGATGACATGACATTTATATATATTTAAAATAAAACAAACGCATATTCATGACAATTATGCATGAGTCAAATAATTCAAGTAATTTTTTAATTTCTAATAATATATCAAATTCTTGATTTGACATATTTGTATGGATTCGCGAATGTGTCAACTCACTTTGACACACTTTGAATTTTATTTAAATTTTATTTCATTAGGTAATATTTTATGTTAGTTTCATAATTATAAGTATTTTATAATTAAGTTCATGGCTTTAAATTTTTTTAATATGTTTAAATTATTAATATGTTTAAGTTTGAATTATTAATTTATTTATGTTTAAAATTTTAAAATTTGAATTTAAGTTTTTTTATTTAAAATTTTTTAATTAATTTTTAAGTTTGAGGATTGAATTCTAGATTAAGATTTGTTCCATAATTAAATGAAACATGATGATAATTAATTTTATTATTTAAATTTAAATTTTTAAGATTTAGATTTGACTTGTTAAAATTTATATATTTATCTTCTAGAATTTTAGGATTTAATTAAAATTTTTAAATTTAATTTCTTAGAATTATTCAATGTTTCATAAATAAAGGGTACATAATTGTTGTCAATTTTATTATTTATTTTTATATTTTTAATATTTAAATTTGAATGATTATTTTTAAGATTTGAAGATTTATTGTAAAAATTTTTAAGATTTAATTTTATATTTTTTGTAATTAAATTATTAATTTTAGAATTTATCTTGATGGATTTTAAATTTATCTTATCATTAGAATTATTTTTAATATTTAATTTTGAATTACTAAGTAAATTTGGATTATTCAACTTATTTTGATTGTTACTAATTTTATCTTATTTGATTAAATTTTTATTAATTTTTAAATTTATTAAATTAATTAAAGTTACATTATTTAATTTATCATTATCTTAGTTGAATAAGTTAAAGAATTGGTCTAATTTTTTATTTATTTATATTAAATCTAGATTAATTAAATTTAAATTATTAATTATTGAATTTGTCAAATCTGAATTAATCAAATTATTATATAATTCAGATTAATTAATTAATTAATTTAAATTAGATAAATTTTCATTGTTGATAAGTTTTAAGTTTAAATCTTTTAAATTAATTAATTTTAAATTGGTAAAATTTGAATTAGTTAAATTATTTAAATTATCTAAATTTTAATTTTTTAGATTTTAATTGTTTAAATTTGAATATGTCAAATTATTTATATTTTTTAATTTATCTAGATTTAAATTTTTTAATTTTTTTAGTTTATCTAGATTTAAATTTTTCGTATTATTTAAATTTAAAATTTGTAACTTATCTAGATTTAAATTTTTATTATTATTTAAATTTTCTAACTTATCTAAATTTTTAATAAAATTATCTAAATTTTTTTAAAAATTAAATCTATCATACAACTTAGAGGTATTTTCGTAATTTAACAAATTTACCAGTATCACATTCCTTAATTCTGGTTTCTTCTCTACCGTCTTTTACTCGGGGGACCGATTCTTATAGTATCCACATTTTTGCTACTTGAAGTATTGGATATGATCTTTGTTCCTCCGGGCTCCTGGCATCGATTGCTCCTTTGTCACCGCTGGTGCCGTCCAAGTGTTACAAGTAGGGCAATGGTTTTTGTAGTGCCCTCTCTCCCTGCACTTAAAATAAATTATATAAAATTTAAAACAAATTTTACAAAAATTACCTTTATCCTCTTCTATCTTTGTCGTCTTGCTCCTGTGGTGGTTAGTCCAATCTGGAGCAGGCCTGCTCTGATATCAACTATAGGATCATGGATGCGTGCTAGAGGGAGGGCGAATAGCGCGGTCGTTGCGTTTTTCTTTCGTTCATTCTATCAGAGATACTAAGCAGAGGAATTAGTAAAGGATGCAGGGGCACGCGGATTTTACTTGGTTCATAACCCCCCAAGGTTAGTACGTCCAAGGCCTATGTATGGGAGGCATCCATCCACTAGTGGTCTCCTTTTTGAATATTCATTCAGTGGTGGAGAAACCTGCCTTACTGTCCAATACAAATAAAGAAATAAAGCACAATGTAAGACAAAGTAAAGCATAAACCAATTCGTGTCGAAGCTGATCCAGAAGTCCTGAGCGTCGCGCATTCCTCCTAGAACTTCCCCGGTTGCACGATCTTGGCCCCATTCACGTTTAGTAGCACCACTAGATAGATGGAATGTCTTGGAGAAGTTGTACACTTGTTGTTCACGTTCACCTCCTTTTATAGCTTCTTTTAGTAGACTAGAAACCTTATCCAGGCTTGGGGTTTATGGATGAGATGGATAAGTTTAGGATTTCGGTTTCACATCCATGCTAGGTGAAGTCCCTAATTCATGTTCATTCCCTAACTCTCAATGTTTACCACCTTGTAGGGATTCTAACCAAAATACCAACTCTACCTCGTCAGGCTTTGTTGGCAATTGACTTTGAAGTCCTATGTTGTGGCCCTCTAGTAAAGGTGATTCTAGATAGCCCGGTTCAAGGCATTCCCGCTGTCACTCAGGCGCCTCGGAATGCTACTAGATTCCTACCCTCTGTCACAGGGTATCTTGTTAAGGACCTTGTCCTAGTGGCCATCAACCATTAGATATCCCTTATGGACGTTTACTACTGTGTAAGAGTAACTTCGGACTCGCCCGGTTGGTAGCTCTCCCGTCTGTCACCCGGTCACTCCGGCAGTTACGGCCTAGGAAACCCTCACACAACAATAAACCCCACATAATCATGCATATGTGCTCACACAAATATTTCATCAAACACATTCAAGGCACATAGTACATGAAACAAGTGTACACATTTCATTGAATAGGAAAAATCACATGCACTAGTTCTTACATCACCATCATCACATAGATGTTCATCCTACATCCTAAACTCAAGGATCTACTCCATTACAAGAAGATTACAAGAAGAATACATGAAAATAGTCATCCACAAGAAAGGGGAAGACTTATCTTTGAAGCGTGGGCATCCCTTGAAGATCTTCTCGCTCCGGTGTAGGATGGATCGGTGGAGATGAAGTGTAGGACCTCCCCAAGAGTGGGGAGGCACCTTCCCCTCAGCCAAGACCTAGGGTTCTGGAGAATGACCCAAGATAACCCAATATTGGGTTTGTTTCCACCTTTTATACTCACCCAAAACTGCCCAGATTGTCCCTGGTTTATAAGGCTCTGCCTCAATGGATTTTTCACCTAGTAAACCCGATTTTCTTCAATTAGACCCTGAACCAAAGTTGTAGAGCATTGAATTATCTTCGATTTGGATGGTGGACCGACCCATAACTCCACCTGAGCCGAAAGTTATATTGGTTTGAAGTTTGGTCTGCAGTTTGGGCAGAGCACCCAGCGTGGCCGCGGTTTGGAGGCATGGCCGTGCCATTTCGCACGGCCTAGAGCAGTCATCGTCCTGTATACCCTGAAGCAAAGTTGTAGATCTTGAAGTTAGCTTCATTTTGAGGGGTGGCACAGCCCATGGTTCAATCGGAGCTGAAAGATATGCCCGTTTTACTTTAAGTCTGCAGAGCAGTCCAGAATGATAGGTAGACACGCCCCAGCACTTTCTGTCACACGGCCGTGCTTAGTGGGCACGGCCTCGGGCAGGCGTGCCTCGGGAAATAGGCACGGCCATGCCTATGAGGTACGGCTTGGCATGGTCACACCTCTGGAAATAGGCACGGCCGTGCCTAAGAAGCACGACCTACACTTGGCGCGACTCTGGAATGAAGCACGGCCGTGCCTTTGAGGCACGGCCCCAAGCTGGATCTGGCAACAACTGGGGCACGGCCGTGCCTAATAGGCACGGCCCAAACACGGTCCTGCTCTGGAAGTGGGCACGGGTAGAGGCACGGCCGTGCCTGGTAGGCACGGCCGTGTTCTTCTTTGTTACTCCTTCTTTTCCATTTCTTCTTGTTTCTCTCCACCATCAATAATGCATCGTTTTGGCTCTAAATCACATCCTGTCTAGCAAAATATACAAAGAGCAGATCTCCGAGCAAAAGAGTAAAATATACAATATAAAAGAATAAGGTGTGACAAAGTGTAGCATATGCAATAAATCGCAAGTAGATGAGCGTTAAAACAAAGCTAAAATACTATATATGATCTACACTCATCAAAAGCCCGCATTACAAGATGGTTGTGACTTTTACATTTGCTTGAGCCTTCTTGCATATATCCTTCAACCATTTCTTGGTAGGTAGAGGTGTTCCAGATGTATCCTTGGGTTTTTCAAAACCATCTACAACACTAAACCAATTTTCAATGTTATTCATTAAGTAATATTCCATTCTACCTTTCCAATATGCAAAATCATTTCCGTCGAAGTAGGGCGGTCGTGCGGTACTGTATCCTTCTTGAAACGCCATAAATGATTTCGATTGAGCGTTGGTTCTTCCGAACGTAACCTGGTTCTGATACCACTTGTTGGGACCGGTACGTTCGCTAGAGGGGGGTGAATAGAGATTTTTGAACTTTCTGCAAAATAGTTAGCGGAAGCAAAAGAAAATAGAACAAAAAGATCAATACGCTAACCCGCTCGATTTACTTGGTATCCACCTCAACGAGGTGACTAGTCCAAGGATCCACACACACAGCCGACGATTCCACCATAAAAAATCTCCTTTTCAAAGAGCACTTTGAAGGCGGAGAAACCTTTATAAATCGATCTCTTCCTTGTGCAAAATTGGTAGTGAAGTTTAGAGGAAGAGGAATCAGGTTTACAATGATTGGAGTTCGTGCAAGAATGTAAGAGAATGAATTGCTCCTTCTCCAATCGTCAAACTGCATTTTTATAAGATTCTGTACATCAGTCGACTGCTCCAAGGGCCAGTCGACTGATAGGCTTCAACGACTCTTTAATCTGCATTTAATCCGTCAGTTGTCGCCCCAACGGTAGTCTGTCAGTCGACTGCTCCAGCGCCAGTCGACTGATGTCAGTCGACTGATCCACTCGACCAGACTTTCTGTTGGCCGCCAGTCGACTGAAACTATAGTCTAGTCGACTGATACTTCTGAGTTCACCATGTGTGTGCTTCTGATCAAGCATCAGTCGACTGGATCACAATGGCAGTCGACTGACCAAGCTGAAACTCCCCTTTCAGCTTCTTCTTCAACTCTTAGCCTTGACGTAAGGCTTCAAACGCCTTTCACAAGTCTTGTGCCCTTCCTTGCACTAGCTTGAGACATTTCCCTTAGTTTCGTCATGCTAATTCTTCCTTTGCTAAGAGGCCGCGCCTCCGGGACTTCACATTTGCCAAGAGGCCATGCCTCCGGGACTTCACCTTTGCCAAGAGGCCGCGCCTCCGGGATTTCAACATTTGCCAAGAGGTCGTGCCTCTGGTACTTCACCTTTGCCAAGAGGCCACGCCTCCGGGACTTCACCATTTGCCAAGAGGTCGTGCCTCTAGGACTTCACCATTTGCCAAGTCTTCCAACTTGGACTTTCCTGTGAACTCAATTCACACACGTTAGATCACCAACATTGCCTAACTTAAACTCATTTTAGCCAAACATTAAAATCACTTGGGGCAAGATTGCACCAACACAAGGTTCACGAAGAGGTCGGGATTTGGATCCCGACTTGATTTAGACCTTAGGCTAGGGTCATCAAGTCGGGGCACAAGGTCAATCTTTTTGTCCGTCGTGCCCTACTTGGATTGGACCTTGACTTTTCAGGTCAAGTCATACCATCCCATAACAAAAGTCTCCCCTCTAGTCTAGTCGAAGGAGGGATAAGTTGACTGACTAGACCAAGTCGCCCACTGACTAGATCAAGTCGCATGCGAGTCAAATCCGAATTAAGGGTGGGTCAGGTGATGCGACATCTCGAACGAGGCACCACACACGTTCTGAGGTATATCCAGATGCCTTACCGAGGTGAATTGATGGGGGCAGGATAGCTGATGAGACAATCTCACGTCATCATCAATGGCAAAGATTTTGTCAAGATTGTGTTCCATATTGGATGGCTCATGTGGTATCTCGCCTTTTTGTACGCCGCCAGATCGAACAGCTAGAATGAATAGAGCCGAGAGTATATTAAGGTGAGAAGGAGAAGATGTGGAGCTTCATTCACTAGTGTTCTTACTGTTTGCTTCCTTCTATACGACCTCCTCTCTTGCTTCACCGCTGGTGTCAGCTACTCGCTTCCTCCAGTCGTGATAGTAAGTCCCCTTCCTTCCCACACATTGTGCCAAAATATGTTCCTATTGAGATCACCTCTTGGACACGTAACTAGCCACTCAACACTGACCTTACAGGGGGAAGAGGATGAAGGGCACTGCGATCCTGCAAGAACAGAGAGGATGAGAATGGAGGCCAAGGAAATTCTGGCTCAACCACTCCGATACCCAAATCAGTTTTGGAAGATGAAAGGAGATGAAACTTAATTGAGAGAATGTCAATCTGCCTATGTGTACCTATATTGTGAGAAATGAGGATAATATAGACGAGGGTGAGAGAATGAGAAAAACCTATCTTATCCTTAATTAAGGAGAATATCCGTGCGCGAAGATCTTGTAAGACGATATTGTTGAAATCGTCCCGGTGCAATGTGCGTGTTTACACATTTCATAAACGTGTGCAACAGAAATAAACAAATAATTATAGCTAATTATTACAATAACACATGTATGATAAAATAGAAAATAACATGTACAAGGC
>NC_133876.1:2682528-2744602 GCF_044706935.1 Curcuma longa | reverse complement strand
GAATAAGTGTACCCCCTAGGATTTTTTTTACATCATGTTAGAAGCACTTGAAAGTGAGTTACATTTGATTGATTATTCTAGGAATTTAAGTCCATGGATATACACTTTTGAACGCTTGCATGACCCTTAGTAATGGAACCTAGATTGATGAACTTGAGAAAATGTGATTTTTATACCTAGTGATGTTAACCATTTTATGTGATGCACTTAGGTGATTGCCACACTAGAACTTGCTTGCTTTCTTTCAAGGCTACAATATCTATGATGGGTCCACATTTATTTAGGTTTTAAAATTTTTCCCATAAACCATACACCTTTATGCTTTATCCATGTTTAGCCATTTTCAATTTATATTTTTTCACCCCCATTTTCGATTCAATTTTCATGCTCTCTTGGATATGGGTATTTTAAAATGTTATTGATGTTCCTTTGCCCGAGACGGTCAATAATTTAAGTATGGGGGAGGAGGTTTGAAATTTTGAAAAAAAAAAATTTCTAAGATGAGAAGTGTGAAGTGTGTCAATTGGGATTGTTGTGTGCCAAGTGTGATTTGCAACAATGTGTTAATAAGAATTCCAAGCAGAGCACTTAATATCTTCATCATTATGCGATAATACAATGTTTTTGTGATGAATTATGAAGCTAGAAATTTTTTTAAGGAAGATGTAATCAGAACAAAGGCAACAACAAGTAAGCATTGTGCTACTTCTGGATTTTTCGAGTTTGTGTGGATCTGTTTTAATGTTAATTGATGATCTATGTTGCTGGGAAGCTGGAATTTGAAAGACTATGGAGTTCATGAGCTAATACTAAGCTGAAAAGAAAAGTGAAACAGAATGGGGAAGTTGGAGAATCCAGGAAATAGGAGGTTGTCTCAAGTTTAAGCTAATGTATCAAAAGTTTTAGCAAGCTAATGAGTTCCAATGAAGCTTAATTCTATTCAATTACTCCCTAGACAACAAATTCAGACTTTAATCAGAATTGTTGAGCAAATGGAAACAAAGGAAAGTGGCAATAAGAAACAGTTTGAAAAAAAATGCTTCAAGATGTATCAAGTTATGTATCAAAAGCTCCGATAAGTGATAAATTCTTGTGAAAGTTGATTCAATTCAAGCACTTATTGGACAACAAGTTGGGAATATAATCAGATTTGTTGATGGCATGCAAGAGCCAAGTTCAAGTTGTAAACAATTCATAAAAGCTGAAAAATGAATGCTGGAAAATACAAATCTGGAAGTTACTGATTTCTGGAAATCTGAATCTGAGGCCTCTGAGGAAGTGTTCAGTTCATCAAGGTTGCTGTGTTTTCAGAAATGGTTGAGGAAAAGGAAAAGAGAACAAAACTGCTGGTGATGAAAAAAAAATTGTTTATTGCTGATTAAGGCACATTGGTTTCTGAATTTTTTTAAGGCCTTGTGGACATGTATGATGCAATGTTACTGAAGCCAATTCAATACAAATCTATTAAGTATTGAAAGAAATGCCATTTGGGTGCAATTGAGAAGGAAACAGGGCTGAAAAGCGATGAAACAGTATGAAGAAAAAAAATTGATGAGGAAGTTGTTAAGAATGGAACAAATCTTGCTTGGATTGTTTTTAATAAATCTGTTGAAATTCATTTGAATAAGTAGGATTGGAATGCAAGAACTTGTGAAGCAAGATCAAGTCAGATCAGATTGAAAAAAAATGCAGAGAAAAAATGCAGAAAACAGAAAAAAAAGAAGAGATGTTGAATGTTTCAAATAGTTTCAAGAATCTGATCATTTGATGAACCACAGTGAAACCTACTCCATTTCAATTGCTTTCTAAACAAGAAATTCAGATATCAAGTTGTCCAAAGCAGTGATGGCAGCATCAAGAAAAAATCAGAATCAAAACAAGAAAAAATCAGAAAAAGAAAAATAGTTTTGGCAGTTTTTATTTTTCAGCCATGTTCCACTATTCTTGAGGGACTGATCCGAATCTGAATTTCATGGAAATTTGCATGGATATTAGCATTATCAATCAAGCTTCATGATGCAAAAAGAATGGAGGCAAAACAGCAAGAAACAAGAGAGAACAAGCAAAGTTTCAAACTCAATTTCAATAATTTTCAGAATTAGGCGTACCATTGATACATTAAAATTGCGGTTTCATGTGAAGTGAATTTTGATTTCTGATGATTGGATTCTATTCCTTATCTCTTGTGAAACCTAGATGTGAAAGAATTGGGCTTGATTCAAAGAGAAAACGCAAAATGGCACATTTGGTGAGGTGTTAAAGAAATAAGGAAAAGAAAAGAAAAGAAGAGTTTGTATCAAGGAATGAGAACCTCATGGGTTTGACTAGGGTCCCCAAGGATGTTTGTATCTCCACAATAGCATGATATTGTCCACTTTGGGTCTAAGCCCTCATGGTTTTGTTCTTAGGCTCTCCCCAAAAGGCCTCATTCCAATGGAGATACTTTCCATCCTTTTAAACCCATGATCTTTCCCATGTGTTTTAGATGTGGGACTATGTTTGCACCTTTGCAACCCAACAATCCCCCCCTCAAACAAAGGACCATAGACCCCCCTCAAACGGAAAGCCTCCGTTTGATGTCTTAATCTTCGACCCACCAGGACTTCCTGCCCCTCGGTCCACCCTGACCTACTAGGACTTCCTGCCCAGCCGTAACCAGGACTTCATGACCCTCGGTCTACCCGACCTACTAGAACTTCCTGTCCAGCCGCAACCAGGACTTCATGCCCCTCGTTCTACCCGACCTACTAGGACTTCCTGCCCAGCCGCAACCAGAACTTCATGCCCCTCGATCTACCCGACCTACTAGGACTTCCTGCCCGGTGTCTGGTCCTCTTGATTCAAACACGGGAGCCCCTACTTCCTTTATTTTAAGGTTCAACCCACATGGTTAGATCCGGATCATGGCTCATCCGGAGGTTAGTCCGGTGAAGAGCGGCCTCGCTCTGATACCAATTGTAGGGTCCCCAAGGATGTCTGTATCTCCACAATAGCATGATATTGTCCACTTTGGGCCTAAGCCCTCATGGTTTTGTTCTTGGGCTCTCTCAAAAAAGCCTCATTCCAATGGAGATACTTTCCATCCTTTTAAATCCATGATCTTTCCCATGTGTTTTAGATGTGGGACTATGTTTGCACCTTTGCAACCCAACAGTTTAAACCAAAATTGCTTCATGGATTTGAAAAACACATTGAAACAAATGGAATACAAGAGAAGAAATCAAAAAAGGGCAAGGGATCATTGATTAGCATTTAACTATACCCATGTTTACCACTTGCATTTATTCTCTTTTCTTGTATTCTTTTCTATTGAAATTTCATTTCTAAATTCTTATTTCATTTGTCTAAGTTCATAATCTCTTTATGTCTTCAATAAACCTAATATATGTGGATTCCAAATCAAGAGTGGTAGTGGAGAGTAGAAAATAAGCAAGCCTATAGTAGTGCATGAAACTTAAGTTGCTTGAGTGAGCCCTACTTTACTCTGATCATGAATTAGAATTAGGGTGAGAGCCACTGATTTATCTATTGAAAACAACCTCGTGAGATTTAGTGTGATGCATTTTTCTCAATTAATTATGAAGGGTGAAACTTACTATGTGGTTAACCAAGTACAAGGGTCTAATCCATGGATTTAAGTTTTTGAGACTCTACAACTTAGATAATTCTCTTTTAAATTGTTTTCTAATCATTATTGAGAATGATCTAGGGGGGTACAATCTTAGATTATTTAGTTGACTTGAGCGAGACACTCAAGGGTAAGTGTGGGGGAATTTGATGAGCTAGGATTTCTTATATTTTAATCGATTCAATTTTTAGGCTTTTACATGAAAATAATTATTTAATGAATCGATTTGATTATATTTGTGCTATATTGCATGATTTGAGGCTTGATATAATTTTTATGATTTAATGGTGAATTTTTGCATTAATTGAGTTTTAATTGATTGTAGGGCTCAAATCGGACCAAGCTCGAGCTCAATCGCGATCAAATCGAGTCAAATTTGCCAAATTGATCAAGCCCACATGGAGGACATGACCTAGCTCAAGTTTGATCAAAATCCCTAAATTTTTTGGAAGCCCTAAGCTGCTCTAAAGCCTTAGATCAAGTCCTGACCATCAGATCAAAATCGGACGGCTTAGATTAATCAGTTAATCACGCGTATATAAGCTAAGCTTTAATCGGGTGAATAGTGGCTGGCCGCACTGTTCACCTTCGTCCCGCGCGGCATTCCCCTGCTCGAGCGACGTAGCTCCACAGCCAGCCCCATCCACCCAAACTTGTTCCATTGCAATCCTTGTTCCTCTGAGGAGTTGAACGCCGGCCGATTGGGCGAATTCCGGCAGCTGGAAGTCTCGCGGCGGAGAGGGTTTCTCCGGCGCGGAACAGCTCTGTTTCTGGCGGTTCCGGCCATCCACAACAATCCGAGCCCGAGGTTCTTTGAGGGGTTCTCCTAGGATTCGTGGAGCTCCTTGTATCATCAGAAGCATCATCGGAGCAAGAAGAAGCGGAGGATTCCAGTTTAGCCATCTCAAACGTTATTGCACAGCCTGATTTTCGTCCGGAGAGGGTTTTTTCGGCGTTTTTCTGGGTTCGAGCAGCTAGCAAACCACCCTACGACCACGTGAAGACTCCATAAGGATCAGTGAAGATGGATTGCGGGTTTACCTGCTGGATTGACGCCCAGCTAAGGAGAAACAATCGGAAGAAGGGGAAGGAGGATGCGTTTACTTGTTTCTGAGTTTCTGATTTTACAGTTTCTGAAATTAAGCCTGTTTAAACACTTTTGAATTTGATTTGGGTATCATATACTTTAGCTTGTTAGTGTTTTCTCATATCGATTGTTAGAAACTTTGTTGGATGCAAACATGTTATAAGTTCGGTACTTGAATTCCTGTTTCGTGCCAAATTACTGTTGCGTGCCAGTTTATTTTTGGTTGCATATCAGATTATAAGTAGCTAGCTTAAGTGGTTAGTGTAGCTGATGTTCATTGCATTTAATTCATGTAGTTGAGTTTGCATTTAATTCATGTAGCTAGCTGAAGTGGTTAGGGTAGCTTAAGTGGTTGCTTACCTGTTTATGAAGTTAATTCATCTTTCATTAGTTTAAAGTGTGTTGAGTTCATGCATGAGTATTGGAATTTTATTCCTTGCATTGTTGACTGAGATTGAATCCATACAAGTGCTTGTTAGACCTATTCTTAGATTTCATGTTTCTCGCTTTTGGTAGTTGCATTTGTTTCTTTTGCATTCACTACAATGTTAGGTTTTGCCACTCTAGCTTTCTTGCTTGATAGTATCAGCTTCAAGAATCGGTTTCATTCCATCATTTGTCATTTCATTTTGAAAAACACCAAACTCCATTTACATTCGAAAAACCCAAAAAGAACGACACTTGAGCTCAATTCACGCAATTGCCTACTAGTCCTTGTAAAAATACGACTCGAGACCCCTAAACTACATTTGTTTGTATTTCTCGTGGGTTTTCGATAAATTTACAAATTAAATCAATTTACAACCCTATTCGTGACATAAACATACCAATCTAGGGTTGTCAACTGTCACTATAAATTTTTATACCTATATTTATAATTTACCGTCACTATAAATTTCATTATTATTATAAATACTTTTTAATGACATTTATCAAAATAAATTATTTTAAATATTAAAGTATCAAAATAAAATTTATTTTTAGATTTAAAAATAATATATATTATTTAAAAATAATAATATATATATTAAAATTTAAAATAATTTAGAATCAAAGTTTATAAATAAATTTTTATAAATAAGATTAAATACGGATTAGTAAATATAAAATTATATTTATGTATAAATCTATTTAAAATATTTGTAAATAAAAAATAATCCATTTATAAAATATAAAATTTTAAAAGGAATTTATTAAATTATTATAAATTTATATTATTTAAATTCATTAAAATCCTAAATAAAACCTAACCCGTTCTGAGTCGCTATGTTTTTCGGGTTCTCACCGAGGCTGTGGAGACAACGGCGACTGCGGCGCAGGTAGGGCTGGGGGAGAAGAAGCGTCGGTTGAGCGTGGAGCAGGTGCGGGCGCTGGAGAAGACCTTCGAGGTGGAGAATAAGCTGGAGTCGGAGCGGAAGTTGAGTCTGGCCAGGAGATCGGCCTCCAGCCGCGGCAGGTGGCGGTGTGGTTTTAGATCTACCGCGCGCGGTTGAAGACCAAGCAGCTGGAGCGGGACTACGCCGCCCTTCGCGCTGGCTACGACGCGCTCAGCCGCGATAAGGAGGCGCTCGTCGCCCAGGTGAGCACGATCGATCCATTCATCTTGCGATCGATCTAACCCTCGATTCCTCAAATTTGAAATTTTGATTTGGGATCAGCCAAGCCTTACTTGGTTTTAACTTCACTTTTGATTTTTTGTAGGAGCTATTGATGCTTGCTTAGTTTTGAATCAGATAGAGGGGCAAATAGCAGCAGTTAAAGAGGAAGCCTTTAGCAGGGAAGATATTCTTGAAAGGGTACAAAAATGGTTAGCAGCATGCGAGGAGGAACCGTGGCTAGAGGAGTATAATAGGGTCTGAAATATTATTCAAATGGTAGCTTAGTCCTATATATTGTGATATCTGTATCTGTGTGATATACTGTAGGATGAGAATAGATACAATGTTGGAAGGGGAGCACACCTAACGCTTAAGCGTGCTGAGAAAGCACGCATGCTAATTAACAAGATTCCAGGTACTTTGTAGACATAAACACGAAATAGAAGACTCATATTTACTATTTTAAGTTGGGTGGCATAAATTTGCAACTTGTTACATCTTGAGCAGGAATGGTAGATACTTTGGTAGCAAAAATTACTCAATGTTACATCTTCCAACAGGTACTTGAAAAAATCTTTCTTTTTCCTGATATGTACATCTTCATGAAATTTTCTATCTAATGTTGATTATTTATATTTTTTAAAGTTTGGTCAATATTTATCTCAAAAATCCAATATTTCTTATCCAAACAAATGTAACAACTAATTATTGCAACCATCCCAAAAATTTACCCTTTGTTTAATTTTTTGTTCATTGTCTCTGACTTTGCGGATTCATTTTACTATTATTGATGTCTGCTTTAAATATATTCCAACAAATGTAACAACTAATTATTGCATGATCTGTCTATTCTCCAAAAATTGAATAATTACTGATTTTTTTTCTTCATGTTTGGCCAAATATCTATGGTTTTGGCAAATAGATCATATCTGGTGTTGAATATTGCCATAGAAACATGATTGTTCATGGGGACTTGAAACCAGAGAATTTATTATTGGATTCAAAGTGTAATGTTAAAATTGCTGATTTTGGCTTAAGTAATGTCATGCGTGATGGCCATTTTCTTTAGACTAGCTGTGGAAGTCCAAATTATGCTGCTCTTGAGGTATTTATATATTCCACCTTTTTGATGTTTTGTTTTAAGATGATTTCATTGTGATATCAAGTTGTTCATTGCAAGTCATTTCTGGAAAACTTTATGCAGGGCTGAGGTAGATGTGTGGAGTTGCGATGTCATCTTTATGCTCTTCTTTGTAGGACCCTTCCCTTTGATGATGAGAACATACCAAATATATTTAAGAAGATGTGCAAAACATCTTACAACTTACAGCTGAATAGGTAATTTCATTTATAATTTGTTTGAAAAGCTTATTCTCATGCAATATAAAATTATCTGCTTCAATATAAATTTCAATTATATTTCTAATTTTCAGAATTATTCAGTTACTGTTACACTAATTTGCATACTTTTTAAAATTGTTATCTTAGTTCAAAATTTGTATATTTTTTAAATTGTTATCTTAGTTCAAAATTTGCATACTTTTTTATAGGTTCTGTATGCTTCAAGTAAGCCAAATGATCAAAGCAATTCAGGATCTCAAAGTTCATGAAGATCATGAATATAATAGGTACTTAATTTGATTAACTTTCATTGATGTTAATTTTGTTAAATACATTCACTTATATTAATGCTTCATTATAATTTAATTTGCAGGTGATAACTAGAAGCGAAGGTGCTCATTTTGTGGATTGTTGGTGATTCATGTCTATCATGTTTTGGAATTGTATTTTGTATGCACCATTTATATGTACTTTATGGGAGCATAACATGTATTTTTTTAGATTTTTATGATTCCGTTTGTAATATTGATACATATTACTTCAGGACATGATTTACTTTTAATATAATTAGAGTCTTTTTAAAGATG
Organism: Curcuma longa; assembly: GCF_044706935.1. Taxonomy (NCBI): domain Eukaryota; kingdom Viridiplantae; phylum Streptophyta; class Magnoliopsida; order Zingiberales; family Zingiberaceae; genus Curcuma; species Curcuma longa. The sequence continues at coordinate 2,736,361 of NC_133876.1, read as the reverse complement.
ATTGTTATTCTTATGTAAATTTAATTATATAAATTGAATTTTAAGTTTTAATTTTTTGTAATAAAATTGTGATTATAATTTATACCTACAGAAAAATTTAATTACATAAAATTTAATTATAGCTATACCCACGGAAAAAAGGTTGTGGGTAATTATCTAATCATTATGTGTGACGATTTTTAGTTCTGTCACTAAAACTTATAGTGACGTAATAAAATCCGTAGGTATAATTCAAAGTATTTTCTGACGGTAATGAATACCGTCACTATATGTTACACCCACGGCAAAAAAACCGTAGGTAAAGGTATATTAAATATGACGGACATAAACGTCCGTGGGTATAGGTTTTTGAGATCTATACCCACGGTTTTCATGCTTTTACCTACGATTTTTTACCGTGGGTATATGGCATTTTTCTTGTAGTAAGAAGGTTAAACCCATAACAAACATAACTTTAACCTATTTATCATTCATCAAAACTTGTGTTAGACCGTTAACTGCACAACAAACTAGTCACTTAGTAGACTTCCTACTTGTCAAATATCCGGTCACCCTTGACCTTCTTGGATTTTTTCTTGCCTAATCTCCAGTTAAGACTAGTCTTGCCGAGCCTTCAACTAGGACTTCTCCTACCTAGCCTTCAGCTAGGACTTCTTCTGCCTAGCCTCCAACTAGGACTTTTTACTTAATCTAACTGACTAGGATTTCTTGCCTAGTACAACTGACTAGGACTTCTTGCCTCCAACTAGCACTCTTTGCTAGTCTTCTGGTCAACTTTAAGCTGACTAGATTTCACTTATATCCAAACATTAGGTCATATTTGGATTAACCCTTGGTCAAACTGATCAGACCTAGGTATATTGTCAAACATCAAAACCCTAGAGGTAGACTGGTGCTCCCTGCACCAAATCTCCTCTTTTATGTTTGACAATTTCTTTAAGTTAAATGAGGTCAGGATTTTATCAATCTGGTAGAATTCTAGATTTTTAACTTAAGTTTTCTTCTGCCCTATTTTATACATCTAAAAAGTTATTGCACCAATCATTTAAGGTATTTTCTATAATCACAACTTAGTCTAGACATTTCTTAAAAGACCATAGTAGATTTCCAAATAATTTTTAATCTAATTTTTCAAAAGTATTAAAGGATTTTCAAATTAGTTTTTAAAGAATTTTCAAAAGAGTTTTGAAAGTGTATTTTAGATTGAGTTTCTCAATGATTTTTAAAATAATGTTTAAAAATATTTTTCTAAAGATTTCCAAAAGAAGTTTTAAAAATATTTTTTAAAAGATTTTCAAAATAGATATTTTTTAAAAAACTATTTATTATCCTGTCAATCAAGATCTCCCCTTTAAGTTAACACATCCTTAGCACTCTTTGTTAACCATAAAGTAACCTCCATATGTATCTTAGGATTTGACCTAAATTAAAAAAATAATTTTAAAATAATTTTGAATGATATTTTGAAATAGATTTTTAAAGATTTTTTCAAAAAGTTTTTCAAATATTTATAAAAAGTAATTTTTTGAAATAGTTTGCTCTTTTGATTTTGGACCTTCTTTTTAATCTGACATTTCCTTAGGGCTCCTTGTTAGCCATAAGACAAACTCGCTATGTGTCTCAAAGGTTGATCTAAGTTAAAAGAACAATTAACTTATAACTTTTTAAAAGGTTTTTCAAAACATGATTTTTAATTGAACTTTCAATTTGGACTTTCCCCTAAATCTGACACTTCCTTAGGGTTCCTTGTTGACCACAAGACAATCTCTCTATGTGTCTTAGGGTTGTTCCAAGTCAAAAGAATAATTTTTAAATCATGAGTTTTCAAAAAGTTTTTCAAAAGGATTTTTTGAAATTGAATTTTAAGAGGTCTTTTAAAAGTAAGATCTTTCAAAAAGTACCTCCCCTTAATTAGACACTCCCTTAGGACATCCTTGTTAACTAGAAGAAATTTTTGCCTATATGTCTTAGGGTTGTAGACATATTATTGACCTAAAGATTTTGTGTCTATGGTGGTCAACCAATTTTCAAATATATAGATTTTGAAAACTCTATAATATAATTACACCCAACAAGCATGAATTTTAAGTAATTATCAAATTTTTAAAAATAATTTTAGAAAATAGTTTAATAGTTTTTGAAAATATTTTCTCAAAAATTTATAATTTAATAGTTCTTATCATTTCACCCATTCTAAGTGTCTCAGTAAATGACATACAAAGATTGCCTTATGAGTTTTGTGAGATCATTTATCAATTTTATCTTTATTGATTTAAGTTAAGTTTTAATAAATGTTTGACCTTGTATTAGATTTAGGTTTAACTGTCAGTTAGTTAAATCCACATTTCAAAAATTGATTTTCAGGTCGTGGGGAGGCAGGGGTCTTTTTAGTTAACAGAATAACAACCACTTCCTTAGATAAAGCCTTTTTAAGAAATCATGTACTTAACTAACTTCTTAAGAAACTCTGGTCTAACTAGTTTAGGATGTGGTGAGGTTGTCACGTCCTAGGGAGATGGCCGTCCGAAAAAATTTGACAGCATCTCCTCTGTGACAATTCAACTTTCCCTGATACATAAGGCCCACATGGCCGATCAACAATACAATACATGAATTTTAACAACTAACTATATGAAATGTGGCCCACACGACCACTCACCAAATCCAAACACATGCATATACACTTAACAACACTTATAAATCGAACAAGCATCACAACAAAACAATGTCAACCTGTACAAGTCTACAAAACCAGAAACAACGCAATGGAATCTTCACGAGATCCAAATTCATACAACTCGAACATAAGTGCAAACTACAGATACTCACATAAATCCAAAACCAACAATCCAATACAGTCCAACAAAACACACGACATAAATCAACAGAATACTCCTGCTGTGAGATAGGGGCAGTCTGGCAAACCTCCAAGCTTCAAACAATGTCCTTATCTGCTACTGGGGAGAAAGAAAGGAAAACCCCAAGGTCTGGGTGGTGAGTATACAATACTCAGTGGATACTAGAATGGAAATGCACAACATATATATACATATATATATAAGGAAACAATAGGATATCATACGGTACATAATGAACAAGGTCAATATACAACGTACAACTAATAGGTATCATGCAATACGAGAATAATGCATGTCATATCACACAATACAACAATCATATAACAACAAGTGCAACAACCACTATCATATGTAACAACAAGTGCAACAACCACAATCATATAACAACAAGTGCAACAACCATCAATGCAGAAAATAACTACCAACAAATGCATGCACATGTGTTATGCATGGTCACTGTCTGCACTCGCCACCCCCAGACACCCACCCAGTGCAGTGAACTAGGGCGCACGATAGGACAACTGCACATGCTCCAACAACAAACCACTACTAATCAAGTGGGGAGCGGGCAGGATATCACATGGAGAGCTATCTAGTTAGTCTTGGTTGCACCCAACTTAGTGCAACAATTGCCCTCACTCTTGTACCACTATCATACAGTGTCAAGTGAGTGCCAACAACAACAACAACAATCATGTATATGTCATGATGCTCAATACAACAAGTGATGCCTACATCTACTCAGGCATAATCAACATCAACTAAAATAAGTCATCACTCACAGATCAATAATAAAATGCGACTGTGTGGAAGCAATCATAAGATCATATCAAGATCAATCAACAAGGTATCAAGCAATGAATGAAATAAGGATAATAGGATAATTAACAACAAAAAATAATCATGTACTACGAATAAGACCTGTGTTGACCAAGCACAGGAGTACCCACCTGGTATAATGAATATCAATACAAGAACCCCTAAAAAATAAGATCCTCATACGTAGCAGGATCCACCAATCAAGGTCCTGCAAATTATAACATACAACACCACTAAATACAATTGTATTTTAAATTCTACAACAAGTCAAACCCTAATCGAATCTAGGGTTAACCTTAACTGGATCAAACCAAATCAGGTTCATCCACAGATCCAACCAAAACCAACAACAACCAAGATCTAATAGATTCCATAACACCTCAACAGAATAGAATTTAATCAAACCCTAATCAACATAATTAATCTACTTGTTCTACTAATTCACAACAGTAAACAAACTCTAATATAATCCACAATAGCTCCATAATCCACAACAGCTTCGTCCAAAAGGAAAATTATAATGGGCAAAGGCAACATTGCCTTGATGAACAACATTACGTAAGAATTTAATCAAACAAAGCATTTATAAGAGGACTCAGTGCAAGGCATCAACAACTTGTGGCATCATGCAGGAATGATGCTCATGCCCCTGCTTATTCATATTAGACTGACAATGGTGGTTTACCAAGCTAAACAAATCCTTTAACACTAAAATAAAACCCTAGCAAAACCACACCCACAACAGATCAAACCTCCACTGATTCAAAGAACCATGAATAACCCAACAGCAAACAATCCTAACGAATCAATCTACTGTTCTATCACAACAACAGAAATCTAACCAGGCTCAGAGTCTTACCTCAGATCTGCCCTAAATCACGACAGACTTCGGTTCTTCTCATTGTCGAAACCCTAACAGAACAACAAAATCCCAACATAAATTGATCAAATCCAATAATCACAAACAATCCAACCGAATAGAACCTGGCTCATTCGACAGATCCAACCAACCCAACATCAATCGATAATTCCCACAAATCTGAATAGCAAGACATAGGATCTCACCTCAATTCGTTTGTTCACCGGCAAAGGAGGCGGCGGGTTAGCTGGGCGAAGAACGACGACCTCCCAAGGCTGTGAACGGTGACCTCCCGAGTGTGATGATGACGAGATCCTGAGTGCAGAGACGGCGACGCGGCGCAGGAAAGAAGGAGACAGTGTCGCGAGTCCTCTTCACACGACTAGGGTGTTACAACGACGTCCAATGGACGACGAGCAACGAAGAGCAGCGTCACACCACGGGGAAGGAGGAACGGGCATCGGCGACGTTCGTAGGACTAACTTGCAATTCCTTTTATAATGAGGAGCTACAGTACATTTAAACCGGGGTTAGGGTTTGGGAAAATTTAGATCACGCGGTGGCTAGGCTGAACCAGCTACTTAACCCTAAATACTGTAGTGAACCAGCACTGTAGCAAACTGGGTTTGTTTTTGGTTCGCTTGGTTCACTAACCAAACGAACTCCGATTCGAACCAAATCAATTTTGTTCGATTCGTCTTCACAAGATGAAGCTTCTCATTGCATTTGTTCTGACAAAATCTCTTACATCATGAACCAAACCAAGTTGGTTCAATTTTGGTTCAAAATCAAATCATTTGGTTCACTAACCCAACGACCTCTAATTTGAATAAAATCAGTTTCGTTCATTTCATCTTCGTAAGACGAGTTCATTCTCCACCACTAATAAAATTTCTCGTATCTTACAGAGGTAGCTTCAGTTAGTTCCACTTAGCTAAGTAAACCAAGCAAGGTACTCCTTACCCCACTAGACTACCTAGACCAAGCTTCCTTGACATACTATCATCTCACCCCACCCGAGTACTATGTGTTGGTGCAAGGAGCACCAGTCTGTCCCTAGAGTTTCAATGTTTGACAATACACCTAGGTCTGGTTAGTCTGACCAAGGGTTGATTCAAACAGGATATGATGTTTGGATACGAGTGAAGTCTAATAAGGTCAGTTTGATCAGAAGACTAACAAGAAGTCCTAGTCGGTTAGATCGAGCAAGGAGAAGTCCTAGTTGAGGCTAGACAAGGAAAGTCCTAGATGGAGGCTAGGTAGAGAAAGTCCTAGTTGGAGGCTAGGCAAGGAAGACCTGGTGTGTGAAGTTGGGCTAGAAGTCCTGGTTGGAGGTTGGGCAAAGAAGTCCTAGTGAGTGAAGCTAGGCAAGGAAGTCCTAACTGAAGGTTAGGCAAGGAAAAGTCTAAGCAGGTCAAGGGTGACTAGATGTTTGGTAGGTGGGAAGTCTACCTATGGAAGTGACTAGTCCTAACTGGAGGTTAGACAAGGAAAAGTCTAAACACGTTAAAGGTGATCGGATGTTTAATAAGTGGGAAGTCTACCTATGGAAGTGACTAGTCCTAACTGGAAGTTAGGCATGAATGAGCTTAGTAGGTTAGACCTGTTGGGTTGCAAGGGTGCAAACATAGTCCCACATCTAAAACACATGAAAAAGATCATGGGTTTAAAAGGGTGAAAGATATCTCCATTGGTATGATTCCTTTTGGGTTGAGCCCAATAATAAAACCATGAAGGTTTAGGCCCAAAGTGGACAATATCATGCCATTGTGGAGATATTTTAATTCCATCAATTCTAACAAGTGGTATCAGAGCAAGACTGCTCTTCACCGGACTAACCGCCGAAAGAGCTATGATCCAGATCTAACTATGTGGGTTGAACCTTAAACAAAGGAAGTGGGTGCTCTGTGTCTGAATCAAGAGAACCAGACACCAAGTAGAAAGTCCTAGTTGTGGCTAGGCAGGAAGTCCTAGTAGGTCTGGTGAACCAAGGGGCAGGAAGTCCTAGTAGGTCGGGTGGACCGAGGGACAGAAAGTCTTGGTGGGTTGGGGATTCAGACATCAAATGGAAGCAGGCTTTCCGTTTGAGGGGGGTCTGTGGTCCTTTATTTGAGGGGAGGATTGTTGGGTTGCAAGGGTGTAAACATAGTCCCACATCTAAAACACATGAAAAAGATCATGGATTTAAAAGGATGAAAGATATCTCCATTGGTATGAGGTTTTTTGGGTTGAGCCCAAAAATAAAACCATGAGGGCTTAGGCCCAAAGTAGACAATATCTATCATGCCATTGTGGAGATATTTTGATTTCATCGATTCTAACAAGACCTATAGAGTAAGACTTAGGTAAGCCTAGTAGATCAGACAGACTACAGATAGACTTAGATTGCTTGTATGTTTGTATGCTTATCTTGTAGGAACCAAGAGCTAGAAGCAAAACGAAGGAAGCATAAGAGAAGCACATAGAAGCAACCAAATCAAATCCGAAGTCAACTCAGATTAAACCCAAGTTGATTGGATCTGAGCACCCAGATGTTACTCCAGGCGCTCAGACGGTCGAGGCGCTTAGATCAAGAATAATCAACCCTGATAAAGATTGAAAAGATCGGATCTGGGTGCCCGGATAAGAATCCAAGCGTCCGAAAGAGTCTATATAAGGGCTTCAATGTGCACCACAAGGAGTAACCCTGATTCTCCAAACTTTCATCCTACGATGCTACTGAAGGCGAACATCTTCAAAATGGTATGACAAAGGAAGCTCTAGGAAGGGTGCGTTATGCTCAAGGACTTCCGGATCAGCTATACGGGTGATTTTATTTTAAGTCTTACTTTCTGTACTTTTGCTTATTATATTTTGGACTGTAAGATATATTTCTCCACTTTTAGACAAAGGTCTAGAAAGGAGACCATTAGTGGGCGGACACCTTCCCGTGCATAGGCCTTAGACATACTAACCCTGAGGGGTTAGGAACCAAGTAAATATTCAAGTCTCTTATCATATTTACTAATTCTGCTACAAGTATATGAGGTAGAAAGAACGCACGAACAAAAGCAGTGAGATCTATTCATGCTCCTTTAGCGCTCATATCGATCCTATAATTGGTATCAAAGCAGGTCTGCTCTCAATATGACTAACTTTCATGGGAGCAAGATGACAAAAATGGAGGGGGAGAAAGGTAAAAATGTCAAAGTTAATTTTAATTTTAATATTATTTATTTTAATTGCAGGGAGAGAGGATACTAAAAAAACTAGTGCCCTACTTGTAAGACTCGGATGACATCACTGGCGGTAAAGAAGCAACCGATGTTAGGAGCCCGGAAGAACAAAGAATATATCACGTGCTTTAAGTGTCAGAACCATGGGCACTATAAAAATCAGTGCCCGAAGAGGAAGATGACGAAGGCAAAATCGAAATTAGGAGATGCCATTCCAGTAAGTTTGTTTATTTACAAAAATTTAGATAAATTATTTTTTCTACATATTTAGATAGCTTAAAAAATATTAAATTCACTAATTCAAAATCTAACAATTTAGATAATTTAAATTTATTAAATTTAAAAAATTTAAATATAGAAATAATCAATTTAAAAATTTCAAATTTAATTAATTTAAAAAACTCAAATTTAATTAATTTAAAATTTTTAGATAATTCAAAATTAGATAATTTTAATTTAAATAATTTGATCAATTCAAACTTGACTAATAAAAATTTAAATAATTTTATAAATTCAATCATTAATAATTTAAATTTAAATAATCTAGATTTAATTCAAATAAATAAAAAATAGGACCAATTCTTTAATATATTCAACCAAGATAATTCACAATTGATAAATTCAAATTTAATTAATTTAATAAATTTAAAAATTAATAATAATTCAGATAAAATTAATAATTATCATGAAAAAAATTAATAATTTAAATTTAATTAAAAACTCAAAATTAAATAATTAAGATAATGTTAATAATGAAATAAAGTCAAAACCCACCAAAATAAGTGCTAAAATTAAAAATCTAACTATTAAAAATTTAAATTTAAATCTTAAATGTCATGTCCCAGGAGATGACCATCCGAAAAATTTCGGCAACATCTCCCCTGTAACAATTTAACTTTCCTAAATACAATTTAACATAAGGCCCACACGACCACTCAATAATACAATACATATATTTAAACTACTAAACTGTTGAATAAAGGTTCATATGGCCACAAACTAATCCAACACATGCATGTAAACTAACATACCAATGATGTATCACCACAATGACAAATTGACAACGATTATACGAAAAACCTCAAAGCATACTAATATGCATTACAATAAAACAAACGACAAACTCTACAAGTCTACAATAATAGGAAAAACTGTGCTAGCGGAATTATAACAATGAAATCAACATATATGAATATAAATCTAAAATCACAGATACGAACAAAGCTCCACAACTAGAATTCAAAACAAGTTCACTGATACAGAAATGTAAACCCAAAACCACACGAGATAAAATAACCAAAATACTTCTCCTGCTGTGAGATGACATAACTAACAGATCTCCTCTGGTATTAGCTGAAATCTCCTATCTACTACCTGGGGAGATAGAAAAACCCCAGGGGCTGGGTGGTGAGTACAAAATATTCAGTGGATAATCAGATAGATAGTGCATGCTCAAAGTATATATTCTAGAGCAAAGGGTATACAAAGAAACATCAATAATCAACCAGTGATCAGTACTAACAGTGAACTACCAATAAAGTAATATCAGTAAAAATCCTGCTAGTAGCATATAGTCTATAATGTATCTCACAAATTCAATAATCTATATGAATAATAATGTCATACGGATGCATCAATCAAGGAACAATCAAGTATACAACTCACATTCCAATGCAATATATATACGGTCCAATACATATATATCAAGCACACAATGCAAGCATATGCATAATGCAACTGCCACACTCATCCTAGTACTCACATATATATGACGTTGGGGGTGTCTGACATCCAACTACCATAAATTCAGCCCTATAATAAAGTAGTCTGGTGGCCAAATAGTAGGTAGCCATGTATAGCTACGTACATCCTATGGTCAATGTCTATCCTCCAATACTCGTCCTTGAGTATCACTCCCATACTCTCCGAGTAGCACCCTTCTGCAGTGACGAGGTCAAGCCATTGACTCGACTGCGTACAAGCCGTATAGCCCCATCCCAGCGATGGTAATAGGGAATTCTTAACCACCTATTCTATAACATGCCACTACAGGCCAACTATCGATGATGATTGCCCCACAACATTGGGAGTTATAATTGTCACCATGCATGATGTGATGATCAAGCAACAATAACCAACATCTACTATGCTAAATCAACATGCATAGATAGTAGGATCTCAATTGATCATAGGTATCATAACCAGAGAAGTAAGATACAAGACATTTTGTTAGTGGGGGAGAATGAAACTCGTCTTGCGAAGATGAAATAAATGAAACTGATTTCGTTCAAATCAGAGGTCGTTTGGTTAGTGAACAAAATGATTCAGTTTTAAACCAAAATTGAACCAATGAGGTTTGGTTCATCATGGAAGATATTTCGTCAAAATGGATGCAATGAAGAGCTTCATCTTGGGAAGATGAATTGAACAAAACTAGTTTGGATCAAATTGGAGTTTGTTTGGTTAGTGAACCAAGCAAACCAAGAACTGACTTGGTTTTCTACAGTAATCAGTTCAACTGCTATAGTAAACCCTAATTTTAAGCCAGTTCAGCACTTCTCCTATTTCTCTTCCGGTTCAGCTACGCATTACCGGTTCATCTCTGCCCACGCTGAACACTGTAGCTCCTCAAACCTACACGCCCGTGATTCTTCCTTCTTCGCGCGATTCCATCGACGGAGATCGCGGGAGGAGATGGGATAAAGGGGGCGCTGTCCAAATCGCAAACCTAACCCTAGGCTCGCCGCTCTCCCATCTCTCGTGCACCCATGTTCATCTTCTTTGCTCGCGAGAGGGATTTTTCCACCGGCGCCGCTTCTCCCTCCCGTGTGAGCGCTACTGCCCGCTGTGCTGCTATTGCATTGCTCGTCGACCGTCGGCCATTGGAGAGGAGCCCGTCCTCTGCTCGATGCTACTAGAGAGGAGCATCATCCTCTGCTAGATGCTGCCAGAGAGGAAGAGGGCGAAAGGAACCCTAGCTTGGTTGCGAGTAATTTGAGTTTCTAGGGTAACACATCCACTACAATAAATTTGACTTTCCGCAGCACGTCATTAACGATGCACAATTATAGTGTGTTGTTAATAATAGTTTTTACAACGCACCTAATAAGTGCATTGCAGATAATATATTATAGTTTACAATTAACAGCGCATAAATAACAGTGCGCTATGAATATTATTTTTTCCAGCGTACAAAAATTATACGCTGTTAAAAGGGGTTAAAAAAATATCATTAACAGCGTGCGTGGATGTATGCTGTTAAAAAAAGGTCGTTAAAAAGGGTTAATTGATAAAATTTATTTTTCCCAACCCACTCGTTAGGTTTTCCCCTCCCGCCTCTGTTACGCGGGGTCCCCCCCCACGACCGCGCTCGCCATCCCACCCTCTCCGTTCCTCTCCACGCCCTCTCCACTCCTCTTCGCCCAGCCACTCCGTTCCTCTCCGACCGCCCTCTCTGTTCCTCTCTGCCCGCCCTCTCCATTCCCCCCCCTCTTCGTTCCTCTCCACGCGATTGAGCTCGGCTTCTCCTTCCTCTCCACCATCGCAGCTATTTTGTTGGGACCGGTGCGTTCGCTAGAGGGGGTGAATAGCGATTTTTCATCTTTTCCTGCAAAAACGTCAGCGGAAGCACAAAACAGAACAAGATAAAAAGATCAACGCTAACCCGTTCGATTTACTTGGTATCCACCTCTTGCGAGGTGACTAATCCAAGGATCCACACACACATCACACGATCTTCCACTATGGAACTTCTCCTTCTCAAAGAACTCTTTGAAGGCGGAGAAACCTTTACAGATCGATCTCTTCCTTTCACAAGATGTATAGTGAAGTCTAGAGGAAGAGGAATGAGAGTTACAGTGATTGGAGTTTGTGCAAGAATGAAAGAGAATGAATAGTTATATCTCCAATCATCAAACTGAGTTTTTATGAGATTCTCGACATCAGTCGACTGCTCCCTGAGCCTCGACTGATGGGCTTCAACGACTAATTAATTAGCATTTAATTCTCCAGCTGTCAGCCCAACGGTCATCCATCAGTCGACTGCCCCATCACCAGTCGACTGATGGCAGTCGACTGGTCCAAGCAAACCACTCGACCAATCTTGCTGTGTGCTTCTGGAATCAAGTCACCAGTCGACTGATGGCAGTGTCAGTCGACTGGTCAAGCTGAAACTCCCCTTTCAGCTTCCTTCTTCATCCCTTAGCCTTGACGCAAGCCTTCAAACGTCTTCCACAAGCCTCGTGCCCTTCCTTGCACTTGCTTGAGACATTTCCCTCAGCTTCGTCGTGCTAAGTCTCCCTTTGCCAAGAGGCCGCGCCTCCGGGACTTCACCTTTGCCAAGAGGTCGCGCCTCCGGGACTTCACCATTTGCCAAGTCTTCCAACCTGGACTTTCCTGTGAACTCAATTCACACAAGTTAGATCACCAACATTGCCTAACTTAAACTTATTTTAGCCAAACATTAAAATCCAATTTCTCTTGGGGCAAGACTGCACCAACAATCTCCCCCTTTTTGATGTTTGACAAAAACTTATTTAAGTTAGGTCTTTAATACAACAGGATATAATATCAGCAAAATAGGCATAATCATAAAGCATGAATCATAAGACAATGAGCATGTATAAGCATGAATAAAAGCATAAGAACATGTTGATTCTAACTTAAACCAACCTCATTCTCCCCCTTTTTTGTCAGACAACAAAAAGATCATAAATTCAAAGGAGGCAGAAACAAATAGGAGGTAGGGCAAATGCTCAATAAGGAGCCTCATGCTTTAATAATAATAAATTTATTCGTTTTGGCACACACTCCCCCTAAAACCCTACTCCCCTTATAACATGCACCAACAATGGATTTGTGGCACCTAAAGTATAGGTTTGATCAATCCTATAGACCATAACAATGCTCCTAGAGCATGCATCAAAGAATAGTAGGTCAAAGGAGATGCAAATAGCCAAAAATTGGGTCAAAATAGTGGTTTTCAGCCACATCAGTCGACTGGTCTCTAAATCAGTCGACTGATGTCTGATAAGTTGATTTTCAGACCTGAATTTTAAAAATTCATAAGTAATTCAATTTTTGTTGAAAAATCACAAAATTTCATATGGCCATTACTCATAACATATATAATATGAGAAAAATAATTTGAAAATATTTTGCCTATTAAAACTGAATTTTGATACAAAGTTTCAAAAATTTTGAAACTCTTAATGGCACCAAGACTTTGTATCAATATTCTTGATTGGAAAGGTAGACTTAGGTAGGCATCACTATAGCATTCCTATAGCGTTAAGAAAAGTATCTAAAATGTAGATTTGAGGTTATGATTGAATATATGTCCTAACTCCAAAATTAAAACCTCCCCCTAAATCCATGAACTAGTTGTACTCAACAAGACAAAATCAATAATATTGAAGATCATATGATGCAACACATAAAATTAGATGATAATATAAAAATGAAAAACAACAACCGATTCATAAAAACACTAAAGCTGTTAGATTTGAGAGGTGTCCTAAGGCAATCGCCTTACGGTTATACTATTTATTGGATAAATAGCAATTCACTATTTGAGTGCACATTCCATATGTGTTTGATTGGATCTTAAACTCAAATACTGAATGTCCGCAATACGATTCATAGCGTGAGAGAATTTGTGATTGGATCACAACTAGTGAGCATCTCTACACGTGTAATTATGAATGTATTGAAATTATCCCTAGTCAAGGAATTGATGAGCACGGACGTCATCGATTCTGTCGAGACTAGCACGTTTTGAACTCCTTGGTTAGCCAAGCAGCTGATCTCACTGCTGTCGACATTAGATGTTGAGAGTTAAACGTGGATGCTGGTTAAAGGTAACCAGTTCATTGGAGTGACCTGCTTTGAGACTTCATATGGTTCGATATATATATATGTCAATGAAGATCTCAATGCAGCTTAAGTGCGAGTTTCCTTTGACTTGCGGTATTCAAGTCACCTTGGTCATGGAGGCTTATACTTTGACATCTTAAGCAAGCATCTCCGAGGAGGTGTGGACCCGAGATGATTGGGTATAAGTCGAAGTGTCCGAAGGTGTTTGAATAGCCCACAGAGGATTCACCGCTCCTTGGAAAAAGGAGACGTATACCTTGCGGCCGCTTGTCAGGATTGTTACTAAAAGTCTTTGGCCAAAGCATTACATGTTAAGAGTACGGTACTCTTGGATACATGTACAAGTAACTTGAATCCACAGGACAAGAAAGCAGCTTGGGCTAGGTGTGACGTAGTCAGCCTAGTGGGGACCGACACATAGACCATGTCCTGAACCAAGCGGGTATAAGACGGTGAAAGGAACGAGGCACGATTCAGTGTAGCTGCTGAAAGGTTTAGAAGATGTTCTGGAATCAATCGTTGATTTTTTGATCAATTGGGGATCATGATATACTACTAGGTGTCACTCATGATCGTTCCGTAATTAATGGTTAATTACGGACGACCAACATAACCGGGAACCTATTGGGTCACACGCACAACAAGTTCTCCGAAGGACTTAAAACGAGTTTGAGAATTGGATTCTCAGAACAAGAGAAATAAAGTCTGGTTGGACTAGACAAAGGACAAAATGATGGAACTCGTCTTACGAAGATGAAACGAACGAAATTGATTTCGTTTAAATCAGAGACCGTTTGGTTACTGAACCAAATGATTCAATTTTGAACCGAATTGAACCAACTTGGTTTGGTTCATGATGGAAGAGATTTTGGCAGAACGGATGTTATGAGAAGCTTCGTCTTGTGAAGACGAAACGAACAAAACTGGTTTGGATCAAATCGGAGTTCGTTTGGTTAGTGAACCAAGCGAATTAGTTTTGAACTCGGTTTGCTACAGTTCAGTGAACCCGTTTAAATCCGAAACTTAGGCTTTTTTTTTCAGTTGGTTTTCCGATTTTTCTTCTTCATCATCCGGTTCAACCTATTTTTCCCCAAGCCTTACGCAGTGTAGCTTCCCTAGAAAAACCTTCCATCTTCGTTCCCACAGACCGCAAGGGTCGGCTGATGCATCTTCTTCCTTCGCACGGCGCCCTCCGCTTTGGAACCCCTGAAACTCTAAGGCCGCCACGCGAGGGACTCCCTGAGAGGTGGCCGACAGCATCAGTTTTCTTCCTCCTTCTCCTCGAGGTGGCCGCCAGCATCAACTTCCTCCTTGCGCGGACGCGCTGCCGGAGGATCTTCTTCCTCTGTTGTTGGCGCGAGAAGCAGTGGAAGCCTTGCCGGCTTTCTTCTCCTTTCTTCCTGGGGTGTTCGCTGCCACCAGAGAAGCAGGACTGCCGGAGCTCTCTTCTTCTTCCTCTGCTGTTGGCGTGAGAAGCAGGACCGCCGGCTTTCTTCTTTTTCCTCTGCTGTTGCCGTGAGGAGCAACGGAAGCTTATCTCGGTCGTCTGACGAAGCTTTCCAGAAGAATTAAAGCTTCCATCATCGTGATCGGAAAAGTTTCCGATTGGTTGTCCGTTATCGGCGGTCAAAGGTTGACCACCGAAAACTACATCGAGAATACGATTCTCGATGATAGTTAGAAAGCCCCGGAACGATCGCGACAAACGTTGTTGCGTGGTTTCCGGAATAAGGCTTCTCTCGATTCGATCGTCATCGATCATCGGCTAGTACCGAAGACGATGACGCGACTCGTGGCTTCCGAAGCCGTCCAGACGGGAGCTTGGCGTGGATCACCAGTAGAGGCGGGACTCCGACGAGGACCGCTCGATTGATTCCAACACCGCTCAAACGTCATCATCGCGAGGTACGCGTAGAATAATCTTTTATTCTGTAAATTTTATTTGTGCACGTAGAATAATTTTATTCAGAAAAATTTTAATTTCCTGTCATGCCTTGTACATTGTTATTTCCTGCTATGCATGCGTGTGTTGTGATAATAATTAGTTTTAATTATTTGTTTATTTCCGCTGCGCACGTTTACGAAACGTGTAGAACACGCGCATTGCACCGGGACGATCCCAACAGTGGTATCAGAGCCAGGTTGTGCAAGGCCTACGCGTAAAATTATTTTACGTGTAGTAGTTAGTCGTAAATTTAATTTAGGAAATTTTGAGATTTTAATTTTGAATTTCTAATTATAGAAATTTTCTAATTGGTTAGGAAAATTTCGTATTAGGAAATTTATTTCCTAATTAATTAGATTTTCTTAATTAAAATTTTATTTCCTAAAATAGAGAAATTTTATTATTTAATTCAGAATTTCTAATTATAGAAATTTTCTAATTTGTTAGGAAATTTCATATTAGGAAATTTATTTCCTAATTAATTAGATTTTCTTAATTAATAATTTTATTTCCTAAAAAGAAAATATTGAGATTTAATTTAGAATTTCTAATTGTAGAATTTCCTAATTTGTTAGGAAATTTAGATTAGGAAATTTGTTTCCTAATTAATTAGATTTTCTTAATTAAAGATTATATTTTCTAAAAATAAAATATGTGATTAGATAAGGAAATTTATTTCCTAATCTAATTAAAGAATTTTGATTTGTGAAATCAGATTCTTTACCATATTTTATTAAATTAGATTTACGACAACTATGGCTGGAAATAATCATAATTAGTTGCATTAATTATGTCATGTCATATAATTTACCATGATTAGTTGCATTAATTATGTCATGTCATTTATTGTCATGTCATGTAGATAATTAATTGTTTGCATGAAAAGAGGATGAGACCTGAAATCCCTTACAAATAATTAAAGCTAACACCTTCCGATAATATGGTTAGAACCGGAGTTTAATTTCTTGTTTGGGTTGTTGGACTCTCTCCAAGCCCGGCCTGAAATTAAACATGTTAGAACCATCGAGATATGATCTCACGATTATCGGGCTGGCTTTAACTTGAAGCGTTGATTTGTTGGACTCTCTCCAAGGTCAATGCGGATAGAGGTGAAGTCGGGTGTTATACATACGATGTATACGTGTTAATGTGTTAACAACCCGATGTTTATGCGACCATTCAATTAGTTGATAGCATAATGTGATAGTTATGTATACGTGATACATAATCGGTATTTGATACCTACCATTATAGCTAAAAATGGCTTGTTGGACTCTCTCCAAGGTTATTTTTATCTATTAATGGATATCAACTCATTTGGAGAATACCTACAATCTCCCGAATTCAAAGTAAGGGCTTTTGAATTCGTAAAATAAATGAGATTAATTAATGTATGAAAATACATTGCAAATCATCTCTCTTATTTACTTAATTGTATTTCTAGATTTAATTGATTACGCATGATCAATACACGCGCTAGAGGGGGGATGAATAGTGCGTGTCACTTTTTCACTATCGTTCATTTATCTGTCAAACTATTAAGCAGCGGAAATATTAAATAACACAGAATGACCCGCGAGATTTACTTGGTTCCTAACCTCCCAGGGTTAGTATGTCTAAGGCCTAATCACGGGAGGCGCCCGTCCACTAATGGTCTCCTTTCCGAACTGTGTTCGGAGGTGGAGCAATCTGTTTTACAGTCCAATAAGCAATATAAGTAAATGATAATAGAAAGGACAAGTAAGAAATAAAAACCAAACAATTTATCGTCGATCCGGAAGTCCGAGCATCGCGTACTCCTCCTGGATCTTCCCCGGTAGCACGTGCCTGGTCTCGTTCGCGTTCAGTAGCAGTTCTGGTTGGAAGGCGGATGTTAGAATTGTTTTTCTCTGGCTGCTGCTCGAAGGCTTCTTTTATAGCCCGCTTGAGTCGACTCAGATGCCCATCTGGGTCGACTCCAGCCTGCGTGGCAGATCAAACTTTATCCCGTTCAGTCGATTTCCTCTCTGAGTCGACTCATCTTGCTTCCTGGGTCGACTCCAGCTTACGTGGCATCAGCGGCGATAACTTCTTGACTCTGCATCAGCCTGAGTCGACTCAAAATCCGATCTGAGTCGACTACAGTGCCGAGTCGACTCAAAACCCGATCTGAGTCAACTCAACTCCGGTTTGACCAGAGTTGACTTTGAGCTTGACTTTGCGTTGACTTTACTCGCTTCACCTCTGCTTTTTCCTCTTGCTTCCAGCTCCTGGTTCCTGCAAGACAAGCATACAAGCAAGCAAATACAATGACCTAATGTCTTACCTAGTGGGTCTAACTTCAGATTTCTACCGAAATCTTGGGTTAGCCTAACCCACTCCATTCTGGAGAATTCATGCCAACCAATGTTGGGATGTATACCAGAATCCTAGCTATCGCCGCCGCATCTTCTTTCCTCCTCTTCTGCGACGGCCGCCACCGCATCTATTTGATTTGCAGCAAAGTCTTCACTGTACCATCACTTCCTTTCTTTGTACTGCTGGAGATTGGTGGGTTAGTGGAAGCCGATAAGGAAGGGGTGTTATATAGAGCCTGGAGAGGCTTCAGCAGTGGGCTGTAGCTTTTACTCCAAGTTCGCCTTTATTATTTGCTTTAACTTCCACTCACGATACTTTCACATAAATCAAACATGGCCACTGGTTAACTGAAACGAAAACTAATATATGGCACAATTCTCACGTGTTTCTTGACTTGGTCATGACTAACGAGCTGGAAACGATAACTGACACGCTCGTATACAAAGTAAAGATGATGGCGGCCCGGCGGCCGGCGTGGTACGTAGGCTTGTAGGGTTATGAGAATAGGGTTTCGGAATGTGAGGTGTCGCATCAGAACATTGAATCTGTACATGCACGTCACATTCCCCAATTGCGTGATGATGAAGGTAGAAGGACCGTGTCATGCTTTTATAGACAACATTGAATCTGATCCTATCAGTAGCTCTCGCTTATTGAGATCAAAATTTAAATATCTAACTTTCTTTTATCACGGAGATATTTAAAATTTTAAAATTGTCAAAAGAAGCATCATATATATATTTTTTTATGTAGTCAAGGTGAATCCGGTCAGGTGGTCAGGTCGTCGCTCTATCATGATTTTATACACTCAGTCCTCTATAATAATAACATGATCCCATTACGTTCCGACTTTCTGTACTTGTCACTAAAAAAAATAATTTTTTAAAAATGAATATTAATAACAAATATTTTTCATCATAAAATTATAATATATTTTATGATGAAAAATATTTTTATCGTCAAATAACCATCACTTTTAAGATGAAAATTACTTTGTTGTTAATTTTATAACATATTAAATTCATTATAAATTTTATTATGAAAAATATTTTTATCGTAAAATTAATATTTCATCACAAATTCGACGACGGATAAATTATTCATCACAAATGCGCAACGAAATATTAATTCGTCACATTTTAATTGATGATGAAACATGAATTCGTCATCAAATTGGCGATGAATATTTATTTCATCGTCAATTTGACGCAACGAAAATTAGGTTTTGTCGCCAAATGTGGGCGACGAAACCTTAGATTTGTCGCCAATTTGACGACGAAACCCAGATTCGTCGCCAAATTTGACGATGAAACCCAGATTCATCGCCGAATCGTGTTTCGTCACTAAATTGACGATGAAACTTAATGTTCGTTGTCAATTTAGCAATAAATTTGATGACAAAAGTATTTTCGTCGTCAAATTTAGGGCATTACCCTAGATCTGCCACTTTCTTTCTTCTCTTCTCGCATTTTCCCGCAGCACCGAACCCTAGCTTGTTTCCGCTGTCGCCAATCACCGTCGTCACCGAATGTTCTGTCGGATCTCTTCAACGAGCGAACCCTTCATCGCGTCTAGAGGTATGTTTCCTCCCTTCCTCGCGTCTGTCGGATGTCTCCAACGGGCCACGCCACATTTCCACTTGTTGCCAGCGGGTCGCGGGCCGCGACCCATCAGCTGCTAGCCAATGACCACTACCCGTCGGCCGCAGGCCAAGGGTCGGGGTCGCGACCCTCCGGCCGCTGGCTAGGGGTCGCGGCCCGCTAGCCGTCGACCAGCCAGCGTGGTCCACTCCCCGACGGTCGTTGCTGCTGGCCAGGGGCCACTACCCGCCACTGCCTGCCCGCTAGCCGCGACCACTACTCGCTAATCGTCGGTCAAGATCCGCGATTTGATCCGCAGCCCGTCGACTGTTGGCCAGGGGCCACTATCGCTGGCCGCAGCCCGCCGACTGCTGGTTAGGGGCCACTGCTACTGGTCGTGGCCCGCTAACCGAGGCTAGCGACCGTTGACCTGGGGCAGCCGTCCAAAGTCAGTGTTCGACACTAGCCACGATCGGTGGTTGCCGCGTTCGATGGTTAACTGCTGTAAGCTCGGTTAACTAGCTAATTGCGAGCTCGATTGTTTGCGTGCTCATTCCTCACCGTGAGTTTTGCTAGCTCTGAACTAATTCAGCTTGTGTAGTTTTAAGACTTCTATTTTTTAAAATTCTAATTTAGTTTACTAAAAGTATTTCTTTGTGTATATTATATTTAATTATTGATTTTGTAATGTTGTTTGTGCAGATTTATAATTTATGTGGACGTAAAATAATTGGAGAGATACTTATTTTTGTTCATCGATTTTAGGTATTTTTATAATTATAATTATTTTTGAATATTGAAAAATATTTAGCTATAATTATCTATAGTAGATAAAAGTTATTATAATTAAGTAGGAAGTAATTATATTTTAATATTTTAAAATTTTTAGGTTTAGGAAAAATACAAAGACAGTTTATACATTGAATAGAGATCAGAGATGTATTCTTTGTGAATAGGTGAATTATCTTTAAAATTTTTAGATAGTTTATTTCAGAATTTCTATTTTTGGAAGTTTATACTTATGTGTTGGAGACACAATTTGAAAAATTTGATATAAATTGATTATTGACTGCTACAAATGAAAAGTGGTGAGCTGGTTGTGACAATGATTTCATATATGTCATAGAAAGATTCATTCCTATCACTTTTTTCAAAAAAAATGATGTTTAGAGCTGATTGTATGTTATATTGGAGTAACGAAATTGTAGAAGTTTATAAATTCTGTAATCAAGCTAAATACAAAACTACCAGAAAAAGTGAACAGCGACGTAAAACATACACTCAGTTATTTTATTGCCTTTAACTCCTAGGAGTCACTACTCAACACATGTATTCATGAAACAGAAGAGGAACTAATGTGTCTGTTATCAAATTTTATATGGGGTGTCATTACGGAGTTAAATTTTAGGATGTCCAATATGTATTTTTTCTTCATGATATTTGTTCAACAGTTTTGATATATTCACACATGGAGATATCCATTATTAAGTAGTTGAGTCTAAGTTGAGTCTAAATGAGTCTAATTCGGATTAGACTCAATCTCATAATTCAATTGGATTCATTTGAGTTTAACTCAATTAATCTAATTTCGAATCACATTTTAGTCAAACTAAAATCAACTTATCTTTGAAACATCGTGTTCTTTGTGTGTGACCCAATAGGTTCTCGTAACATTGGTAATGTATTTAAACCACTTTAGACACATAAACAATGAGTGACATCTAATAATGCTTCATTACTACCTAAGTGATGAGAAAGTTAAGATTCGACCTAACCTTTCCGTGTCTATTATAATGTATGACTTTATCTTTCTATCCTCGATATCAAAATTAATCAATGAGATATAAACCGTATCATCCTCTTATCAATCTTTGTGTTGCTTGATCCCCGAGTAGACTCACTCAAATAAATAAACTCAATATTTTATGTCGACTTATTTGAGCATAGTCATGTGTTCTAGTAGTCTTTACTCGATCAAGTGGCCCACAGATATCACTCTCGTCATATAGGAGAGATAAATCTCGTCTACATCACTCACATTCCTCTACATAATTCATTGTGTACCCAGTGATCGACTTTATAATTCACTCTATTACGGGTGACGTTTGACGATACCAAAATATACAACTCCTTATGTAGGGAACTGTAGTAATTTCAAGTCTAAGGACTATTCATACCAATAGTACTATGAGAAAGTTTATGATACTCATATAACGATGTATAAAACTTTCTCATGACGGATAAATTCAGTATATATTCTCTAATATATATCCATGTGTCAATGTGATATCTCATATCCATGATCTATGTGATCAAGTCATCAATTGACCTACACGTTAGTCTCAATGCATTAATATTGTCCTTGTATATTAATACTTGACTAGGAATAATTAAGAGTAGTGTTCTTTACATCATCTCATTATCAATTCAACCAATTGATATGGTATAAATTAGAACCTACTACCCAAAGACATTATTATACTTATTCATTTGGCACAAACATGAAGTAAATATAATAACTAAAACTTTATCTTTATTAATAAATTGTGATACAAAAAATTTCTTAATTAATCATCTCATGATTGGCTATAGGACTAACACTAACACTCAGAAATTCTCATTTCAGGCATTTGGATTAAAGGTAGTGGCAAGAACTAGATGAGACCAGATTCATAAAGAAAAGACAGGAACACAATGACAGATTTTAGCTACAACTCAAAATGTGCAGCTTGGTAGCAAATACCAAGTTTAGTGCATCAAGTCTAAAGGTGCCATTTCAGTCTCATCTTAAGGATTCGACTTCAATGAATTTGTAGGAGTTACATAGCATGAGATAACCTTACAAATTTTCACTCGTCTCAATTACATATCTGTTGAGACCACAATTTCAGATTCTAAAAAATCTGGATTCTTGGCAAACTGCTGCAATTCCAGCTCCTGAGATGCCATAACTTCAAGTTTCAGAAATTTGAATCCAAGAGAACACCTTCTTGCTCTATGAAGAATTAAACCTCAAAAAGGGTTTCATTTAACACTAGGGTGTTTAGAACTTGAATTTAAAGCAATGATAAACAAAAACAGCATCAGCATTTTAGCACCAGCATTGAATTCCACTTCAGCAGTAAAAAGTCAGGAATCCACAGAATTGAGGTTAATACTTATGATCTGTTGCTTCAATTTCTATTGCAACCATTAGGAGTCAATATAGTCCCAACTTGAGTCCTGAAAAACTTTTGGTGTTGCAGTGGTTAGCAGTGCATTGGTGAGAAACCTAATCAACCTCCTTGAAAACCAGCAGCCACACTTCAAGATTAACCTTCTTAATTCTTTTCCGCAATCTTATTCATTTTTTCCTAAATTCAATTTCAGGAATCTTGTTCAACTACAACATGTACCTTGAGTAGTCAACACCTCACTCTCATGGAATTGTGAACCATCCTACTTGTTACAAACAAAATCAACAACTCCAATTAAATGAATATCCATTAATTCAGCCCTTCACACATTTAGTTTGAAATTCCCCACTTCTCATTTCTTTTTTTCCTTCCTTCTTTTTTTTTCTTTTTTTCACAGCTAGCACTCAATCCACTTAGCTTCGAAAGGTACATCCCCACAATTTCAGCAGTTTGGAATTCCTCAGTCACAGTTTCTGTGATTTCAAAATCTCTGATTTAAAACTGAACATTCCAAGGTTTTTAAATCAGTAAGGGATAGCTTCATAGCACGAAGGTAACATTACATGATATTACAACACCAAAAACTTAGCTTGGGAAGCAACAGCCACCAGAAAACTATTTTAAGGGGTGCAAACATCAGCTTCGAAGAATTGTGCCAAAGGGTAGCAGCAGTGAAACCGAATTCTGCATTCTGGTTTTTCAGTAACTCAATTTCAGACATTACACTCCAACAACTTCCAGCTTAAGTCTTGCATACCCAATCTTCCTAAAAGGTATCATTCAGTACTGAATTGATAGGAGCTTGAATTTCAAATGTTGCTGTTCAGAACAGCAATGGAGTTGGCACCAACAAGTTCACAACTTTCCTTTTTTCACTTATTTTCTTCTTTCAAATTTCGCTGTGCTGTACCTGCTACTCATTCCCTAGCACTCATGAAACTCTCCAAAGTCTTTAAAATCCTTGAGCATAAGAAAACCCTCCCCCACACTTAAAATTTGACCGTCTCAAGCAAAATAACTCATTAAATCATCAACCAAACTTTTCGCTAGAGGAGGGTGAATAGTTGCTTTTTGCTTTTTCACTTTTTCTTTCGAAAGATGCAACAAAAAATAGAAAGAAGAAAAATAAACGACAACTTTATTTTTACTTGGTTCACAGCCTACAGGTACTGCTACTGTGGAAGTGGAATGCCAAGATCCGCAGTCAACCACTTCAGTTGATGTATAAAAAATTATGCGCTTTCGATAGGGCTCATGTGGTGGTTGTAGGACAAGCCGCTCAACAAAAAATAGAAAAAAGAAAAATAAACACTAATGATCCGCAATCGTTGATCGCTTTCAATAGGCAATCCAAATGTTCTCCTTCTTAAGAAGGAGGAGGTTTATCTTTTACAAAAGATAAGGATCAATAACAAGTTTATTGATCATATTCAAAAGAAAACATGAAAAATGAAAATAAAATAAGAAAAAAGCTACCGACGAAGATTTAGTACTTGAACGCTATCGTCGGGTATCAGAATTTTGAAGTAGAATGTGAGTATGAGGCGATTAAAATTATTATTCTGAAGGTATTGGTCTCAACTTGTTTTATAAGTCAATCCGGGTGCCTAGATTCCTTTCTGGACGCCCTGACTCGATATGATCTGATCTGCAATCATCGTGATTGTGTCCATACCCGGGCACCTAAAATCCTTCTGGGTGTCTGGATTACTGATCTGATGAGATCTGGGCGGAGCGATCTGATTCGAATTTAATTGTAACTTATTCATCCTCGGGTGTTTGGATCCCTTCTGGACATATGGATGCTGACGTGCTTTGTCCAACCAGATTCTTGCAACTTGTATGAAGGAGTCATCCGGACGTTCGGGCGCCTAGAAGTCATCCGATCCCCTGGAGTGAACTTGTTCCGACCACCTTTCAATTTAAGTTTCTGCATCACAAAGTTAGCACAACATGCATAGTATTTTAGATTATGACAATCTTACATTTGCTTAGTCTTGACTTTTAGATTTCTTGTAAAACTCTAGGTCAGACCGACGCCTACTGTTCCCTTCAAAGGAGCGCGTCCTCACCCACTCCTCATAAGAGAGTTTATCTGGCGCCAAACCTTAGGCCCTCTATGTTAATGTTAGCCCTTAAAGTCAATTATGAAATGATTGACAAGGAAACTTTTATATCATATTTCATTAATAAAAAGATAAAGTTTATGGTTATTATATTTACTTCAGATCTATACCAAATGAATAAGTATAATAATATTCTAGGGTAGTAGGTTATAGTCTACAACATATCAATTAATTGAATTGATAATGGGAGACTGTAGATATATATAAAACACTACTACTTAATTATTCCTAGTCAAACTTTAATATATAAGAGCAATATTAATGCCTTGAGACTAACATGTAGGTCAACTGATGATTTAATCTCACAAGTTATGGATATAAAATATCAAGTTGACACATGGATATATATTAGAGAATATGTATTGAATTGACTGACCGCTATAAAAATATTTCATGGATTGTTATATAAGTGTCATAAATATTCTCATAGTAACTATTAGTATAAATAGTCTTTAGACTTGAAATCACTACGGTTCTCTACATATAAGTTATATACTTTAATATCGACAAACATCTCCTGTAATAAGATGGACTATAAAGTTGATTACTAGGTATGTAATAAGTTATGCAGAGGGATGTGAATGATGTAGATGAGATTTATCCCTTCTATATGACGGAAGTGATATCTGTGGGCCCCTTAATTAAGTAGGACTACTAAAATACATAGTCATGCTCAAATAAGTTAATATGAGATATTGAGCTCATTTGGTTGTGAGTCTATTTGGAGATCAAGAAACATAAAAATTGATAAGGGGATGACACGGTCTATGCCTCATAGATCAATCTAGATATCGAAAATAGAAAATTCAAGTTATACAAGATAATAGACATAGAAAGGTTAAGTTGAATTTCGGCATTTTCATCATTTAGGTAGTAATGATGTATTGCTAGATGTCATTCATTGCTTATGCATATAAAATATTATTTTAGGGACATTGTTAACGTTACAAGAACATATTGGGTCGCACATAAAGAACATATTGATTTGAAGATGGATTTATTTTAGTTTGACTGAAATATGATGGACCCTAAGTTTATAGGATTAAGTCTAATCCGAATTAGACTCATTGAGTTAGGCTCAAATGAATCAAACTATTGGATTATTAGATTGAGTCTAATCTGAATTAGACTCATTAGATTAAACTCAACTACTAAAGAGGATTAATATCTATTAATAGAGATTAATGGAGCATTAATGAAAAGGAAAGCAAAAGACAAAAACCTTTTGTATTCATTGGATGAGTACAAAAGTCATTTTACAATGCATTTTCATTAGATGACTTCTAGTCTCCTCTTCTTCTCCTCTTGACCGAACCATCCAATTTGATAGCACAACGAAGGTAATTCTTCTCCAAAGGCGGAGTTCGTACGACGAACGAAGGACATATTCATGTGGATACATAAGAGGCACGATCATTCTGATCATGCTAAGATCTACCGAATCAAAGTTGCTGTCGGGATTGTTCCGTTCACGCAACAAAGATGACAATTCAATCAAACATGCATACTATATTCGCATGGATCTTTGGAGGGATCGTTTTTTTCCGCTATGTTTATTTACTATTTTTCGCATAAGATCCCTATACTCCAGACCCTATTTGGACTTCTTGCTTAGCCTCAATCCTCGATCCCCAATCTTTGTTATGACTTGATCTTGGTCTTTCATACCCCATTAAGTATATCCACTTAGTATCTTTGATCCTGCTAAGACTTCTTTACCTAGTTATGATCCAACTGACTCATTAGGGTTTCCCCTTACCTAGCCATGGTCCAGCTGACCCACTAAGGCTTTTTCCTGCCTAATCATGGTCCAACTGACCCACTAGGACTTTTCCTTGCCTAATTTCCAGTTAAAATTTTTCTGATTATGCTACCTGCACACTTGATTAATCTTGTTAGATCACAACACAACTTAACTTTAACCCTTTGTCATTATCAAAACCTAAGTTCAATTATCTGGTGCTCTCTAACCAACAGTGGTGTTACTAAAGGAAGTGATTCTTGGAGTGTTTCTTCCATTGCACAAGTCCCTACACTTTCATAATCAACAAATGCATAAACAGGTTTAGCTTGCTCTTCAACAACACCTGCATCATCAACAATTTCATCAAAAATTTTGCATACCTCATTATCAATAATAACATCTGCAATAACAACATTTTCATCCAACTTTCCAACATCATCACCATACAATGAATCGCAAGAGTCCTGTAGAGCAACTGACTCAGAGTCAAGATTAACACAAGCTCTACAATCCATCTCCTCAAACACATCGATATTCATAGGAATGGTCTGCAAGGAAAGTTGACTGGAGCCTTATGCTAGTATTTAGCTAACGGATGATGTCATTTGATCTAAAGGGCAAGTCGTTCGTAGGCAGATGAAACCAGAGAAACAATGAGGTGCAGAAGAAAGGGCGGAGGGATCACTGGAGCAACGGAAGGTACCCTTGCCCGAAAGACAGAAGATTACGAAGGAAGGGACGATAAGAATCGACAAAGACACAGGAAGGCAGTTCGAAGAGTAGGATGGAGACTTACGGAGGAGTGCGGAGTTCGCAAAGGAGAGCACGGCGAGGGGAACCGAGGACGCAGAAGCAAGAAGCGAAAACAGCGAGGACGGAGTAGTTAGGGTTCGCAAATGGCGGGGGTGAAGGAGAAGAAAGGTTTAAGGCAAAACGGTCGGCGGATCTCGACCGTCGAAATACTAAAACCTCGATCAACCGACGAATGCGGTTAAGCAACCGTAAAACCAATACATCGCAGCCATTGAACCATTAAAACGCAGATCAACGGGTTGGAAGGCTCAATAAATCACGCGAGAGGAATCCACAGAGGAGATAGATCAACGAATCACGAAGCCAATCCCATCAGGAAAGAAAATAAGAGATCGGGTGCAACTCGAGCCTAACCCGAGTCCCTTAGAAAACAAACAGCCCGGGGAAGACGAAAACCGGAAACTAGGTCCAAATCCGAGCTAATTAAGCAAGCAACCACGATAACCCCCCTCTCCGTAAAACAAGAAAAATAGGGCCAGCTCGGCAAACCTGGCTGATACTCAGAGTAGGTAATAAAGCCAGGAAGTCACGGCTTAAGCTTAAAACGCTGAAAAAATAGGTCGGCATCTCTAATAAGAATCCGCAGTCTTTAAGACCACACTACTTGCATGAGGTGCCGCAGCCCTGCTCATTCCCCTCATCCAAATTAACCCCTCCTCAGAAACCGGTGACAACCATAAAACCTAATCACGTGTTAAGATCTAGCAGTATCCATAGTAAAAACAGATACTATACCTCAATAGAAGAAAATAAAGGAGAAAGCAAAAAATCACTACCGAAGCAAAAAACTACATCAAAACATCCTTCCCACAGGGAAGATAAACACGAGTTATCAAATTCAGTCTTACAAAAACCAGGAAACAGTCATGAACTAATGGCCAGGCTTCTCTGAAGCTGGTAACTCCTCCCAGACCTTCTCCGGACTAAGGAAGTTCAAATTGGTACCCTTAACTATCAGGCCTGATTGGATAAACTGTTTCACAGCCCCCTGGAACCCATGCCGGAGCATGGTGCCAGTCTTGGTCCCCAGCAGCTCCTGAAATTCGGCAGAGCTCAGGAACAACTCCTTCCATTTCAACCGTTGTTCCTCCTCCTGCCCCCGGAGCTCAGCCACCTGCTTTTGAAGGGCCTCTGCCTCAGATAGAGCTTTATCCTTGTCAGCTAGCAAGAGCTCCCGTTGTTTCCTCTCCTCGGCCAGCTGGGATTCCAAGCCCTGCACCTGACCCTGCGCTTGCTCCAGATCATGACGGATCAGTCCCCTTCTGCTGGTAAGCCACGGCGAGGTCGGCTTCCAGCTTGGACTGAACCTTCCGAAGAAGTCCGACCTCATGCCGAGTCTTACCTATCTCCAACTGGGCTGCACTGACAGAGGCTTGGCTCCCTTCCAATTCTTGCTCTAATTCCAGAAGTCTGGAAGTTCGAAGTTCAGCATCTACTCTCAATCGGTTAACCTCTTGCCTTAGCTCCGCCACTTCAGCTACTGGTCGCCTCCCCTTCAGCTCGAGGCTCCTCCGATCCAGCCACACCTTTAAGTTGCTCCTGCAACTCTGCTACTTGGGCCTCCAAACGATGGTTAGCAGACTCTAGGGAAGGGACCCGACGATGGAGCTCCTGGCATTGCTTCACCACCTGGACATAGATAGGGAAAGGCGTATAAATAAGCTATGATAAGACAGCACTAAAAAATAAAACCTAATACCTTGCCCAGGGAACCGTTTATGTGACTGAAGATGGTCTCTGTATCCAGAGCAGGTAGCACCTCCCGGCCATACTTCTGGAGATCATCCCCAGGAGTCTCCTCCACATGGATAGCCGAAGGAGATCGGGAAGGTCGGACCACCCGGGACTTCTTCTTCTTCAAGGCAGCAGCAGAAGTGGCTGAAGTCTTTCTTTTGTCATGACGCTGCTTGGTGCGCGACTCCGGAGACAGCGACCTCAATGGAGAAACCGCTAAAGCTTCCACCCCAGAAGGGAAAACCTGTCCCTCTACATCAACCTCCGGGATGTCGATAACAATTGTCTCGGACCCCCCAGAAATCACAGAAGCCTTACTCCTCTCTTCCCGAATCCTTCTTCTAGCGCGCGTCTCCCGAACTGTCACGGGAGCAGAATCCTTTGGTACCAAGGCCTCAGGTACCAACCCCGTCGTCGAAGGAGATTCCAACACCACTTCCTCCTCGAGACCAAAAGAGGCATAGACCTGCTCTAGGTCCACACGAGGGATCGGCTGAGACATCCCATCTCTATCGGCAACAGGGGCCGAGCTCCCAGGCCCCTCTACGCCAGGTCAGAACTAGGATCATTACACCAGCCGAGCTCCTTCAGACCTCGGTATCCAATACCCTGCAACTCTCAGGGAAGTAAACTACATCCAAAAGTCGACCTCATGATTTGGTCTCGACATCACATGCCGACCTCATGGCTTGGTCGCAGCATCATATGCTTACCTTAGGATAGGGATCCCGTACTGATTCCTTCAGTAACGAAGCAGGTAACAAGCTCGGGACGGATCGAGCACACCTCACCAGTGCAGTTGAGAATACCTTGCATCCACGCATCTCAACCGCACATATCGACCACTCTTGACGCAGAGATGATACCAACGGATCAATGTGCCTCTTTCTTCTTGTGACTTATCCACAAGAAGCGATGTGTACACCAAGTCTCTTTACTTGGTCCTGACCGATCACATCCATTCAGAAAGGATAAGCCGCCTGGATAAACCATCCGATTTGCGGAATCTGTCACACGCGTGACCCAGTAATTCCGCCCTCTCCTCCAATGACAAGCGCACAGATCCGAAGGTATCGCTCCCTCCTGCCCTATATAAACCCCTCAGGTATGACATTCTAGGCATCATATAATTCTCCAGATACACTTGTATTTTTCTGGTCTGACTTGAGCGTCGGAGTGGCCACGCCGGGATCTCCCGGCGCCCAGCTAATCCGTGCGTTCAGTGCCCCTCTTTCAGGTCCTCTCTCCTCCGTTGTGGAAGCATCGGGTGACGCGGCCTCCCCCTTGTCCGGTGATTCAGCTGTCGTCGTCAAGGAGCCGGAACAGTATAATTTATTTAAGTTGCCATTATTATTATTTATCCAGCTCAATACCATTATTTAGATTTTATTTAGTATTATTTAGATTTTGTATAAAAGGTCTCTCCATTTCTTAAGGTTTTTAGAATGGAGAAAATATAGTAGTTTTGACAATTAATAATTTGCTAACGAATTGTTAGGCCGTGAAGTAGAAATTTGGGATTACTAAATCACATTAAATACTTGTGTCCTTTTGATTATTGTACTCCATTTTAACTATTATTTCAAAATCAATTTTAATATTGAAAACTTAAAGTTTATTTCTGTTGCATATTTTTAAAACACTTTTAAGATCTTTTAATAATGTTATTCATCCCTTCTAACTATCACCTTGATCTTATAATGCTTAGGGTATGATTGCATCAACGATTTCGACTTGTGATAATTAGATTGTCGATAGATTTTATGCACTAGCCGACTAATGGTTAAATTAATAGAATTGTTGTTGGCGAGAAACAAAAACAAACGATAGACTTATTAGGCTGTAAATATCAACTTTGTGAAACAATAGAAAACTATACAATGATTAACAACCATGAAAGGTCTCTTTCTAAGTTTTATTTTTCTCGTATCTTTTTTTTTCTTCTCTCATTCTTTACATCCCTATCCTCTATAGGAAGAATAGTTATGAAAGTTTTCTTCACCTCTAGTGCTATCGAGAAAAAGAAAGTTAGTAGAAATTTCGAGAAGTGATTCATTTGAAAGATCATTGATCGTGGAATAGAAGTTTAAGGGGTTGCCGAACAATATTGTATTGTTGCTTTCAATTTACTTTCATAATTTATTTTCACTTATTATTATTGTCTTATTTTCAATGTGCATACTAATAATGTAGGGAATGAACAAATGCAAGTGAGCAAGAGAGTCCATTCACCCCTCTAGTCTCTCTTTTTGATCCATTAAGTAATATTAGAGCTAGGCTATTCCATAGGATTAACCATCAAATATGCAAAAATTTTGAAAAGATGTCCATGTAGGAAGGATACAACACCACGATGCCCTCGTTCTTTGACAACATCAACTTCACATATTGGAAAGAGTGGAGTATTATTCGATGATGAAGATTGATAATTAATTTATTGTTATAAAGAGTTTTATGATGTTGCTACTTGCTAGATGAGAATGGATAAATTCCTTCTCGATTTACCTCCTCATAAATGGTCGTGTGGCTGATCGTGTGGGGCCGATCGTGTGGGGCCGCTAAGGTGGTGGATTCCACTTTTTGCAGAAGAAAATAATGGATAAATTCCTGATGACTCTTCGTGGACGACTAAAAATAAAAGAGGGGCTAAATGGTGAATATAGACTCTCGCTCGATACAACAAGAAAATCCTATTATAGTTATAATAATTTTCAAGAATATACCATAATTGGTTAGAGGTTATAAAATAATAAGTAAAACGTAAAAATATTTTTATAAAATTACCATCAATTTCTTATTAATATATATATATGCACATTATAATTTTTTTTATAAAAAATTAGGTCATAAAGAATCAAAAAATTTCATATAATTACATATAGGCATGAAAAGCCATCATACATGTTTTCTTATTATTTCATTTCAGGATCCAACAGTGTCGATCATTCTTGAGCATCCGACAGACAAGAACATCGAATCATGGACAAAGATCTAACGGTCGAGTTCCTTCGCTTCGCTATGTGTTTCATTCTCTCCGTCTCCATAATTATAGTAGTTAATTTAGATTGAATCCGTCGAATTGATCCACTCTGTTAAACAATTTAAATAGATTGGGTTGAAATTTTATCAATATATTTTAAAGTGGATTCAAATGAACCAATCCGTCTAGATTCATAATCCGCATAGGTTGATCTGTGATGGACTTAATTAAGTTGATTCGTTAATTAAGAAAATTTATTTATTTTTTAATATTTAAAATTAAAATAGGAAATTTAATGAATTAGTAGATTTAATTCGTCTAAATCATAATTTAAATTTAAAAATTTTAATTTTATTAATTTAAATTTAAAATTTTTAAAGTTTTTTTTTAATTTTTTTGTTAGAGATTCATAAATTAATTCGTTTGTAATCTATTTTGAATTAGATTAGATTTAAAAATTTTCAATCCGTCGTCAATTTTAATGGGCCGGTCCGCCCGCCACCATCCGCAACTGGGGCATTCGTAGGGTCACGCGAAATCGGAACACTCCTTGTCTTCGCTAGCCGCCTCGCCGCCGCCGGTTGAAGGAGAAGCGGTTTAGATCCGCTGGAGGGAGGAGTAAAGAACTCTTCCTACACTCATCTCCACCGGTCCGACACCTCCCCTTATTGCGGTGAGTTCCGACTAACACCTTTCTTCCCTCCTCCTCCTCCTCCTCCTCCTCCTCCATTGCGCTTCGCGTTCCCATCCGCCGCCTACACCTTCTACTATTTAGTCCTCCTCCTCATCCTGCCACCGCCTTATCCTTCCCTTCCTCCTCCATCGACATCACCCCACCTCACCTCCTTTGTCGACGTTCATGCTCATTACGTTTTTGATCGATTCTAAAAGCATCAGGATGTTTTCAAACACTTCCTTCAAATTTATTTCATAAGCAAGACTTCAACTTTTGAGTGTGAGCAAGTAGAGCACGCTCGATGCTGATCCTTTTATAATTTCAACGATTGATTCTGAAATGTATCTCTGCTACTTGCAATCAGTCCATGAACACCTATGGTTTGATTTCTTTTACCCTATGAATAAGGTGGAATTCACATGCTGATAAAATCATAGATTAGCTTGTGTGCCAATCATAGTTAAACAAAAAACACAGATTAATGTTAAAAAGAACTACTAGACAATATTAATCCCACCTAATTGGTTGTTTCAATCATGTGGATGTTCTATTTGGATTCTCTACGTGTGCATTGGTCAAATATCACCACTATATGTTATATAATTATGCTTAATTGTAATTTATTTTGCCTAAGTGAACAAATATGCAAATTTAATTACAAATAACCATCTAGATATTTTTGTTGTGTCTTAAATCAGAAGTTGCTAGAATTTTAGCCTCTCTGCATAGACCTTTTGTTTGCCATGGAGTAGAAAAAATGATTTAAGGGAAAGTTGATGTTTGGTTAAACTAATGCTTCTTTTCTTCAAACACAGAAGATATCAATCCACTCAACTATTGCATTGAGAAATTCAAGACGTGTAATTTTGTTGTTGCTCTTGCAAATTGAACAAAGGTATCTTACAAACTACTACCTTTTTTTTTTTTCGAAATTGTGTTTTTTTTTCTTTCAAATTTCAGTTGCATGTCTTTGTGATAGAGAATGCTCTTAATTTTGTGTTTTAGTGCTCCCATCTTTAGTATTATTTTCTTAGTCGCGATAAATTATTCTTCTTTGACCCAAAGGTTTCTTTTGGTTGCATCCATGAAATAATCAAGTACCAAATAATAAATAACTAATTTAAAGGATGACTATTTTTTTTGGATGGCCAAAAAAAAAGTTTCCCATGGATATTGGGCTAGAATATGATGCTCTAATCATGTGATGGGCAACATGATTGAGGTAAGTATAAGTTAGGACCGATGTTTAGTAGGTCAAGACTGACTGTACACTTGACATTGGACAAAGTTCAAAAGGGTTAATATCGACTAGACATTTGACAGAGGGAAGTCCAACAGGTGTTAGTATTAGTTGAAGTACAATAGGTGTTGGCAATTGAGAAGTTCAATAGCTAGTTGACAAGTGGAAAGTCCAACAAGAAGTTGATAAAGGAAAGTCCAATAGGTGTTGGCAGTGGAAGTCCAAGCAAGTCTACGTAGATCGGATGTTTGGTAGTGGAAATTCACCCGATAAAGGTTAGCCTGAGATTAGGTAAAGGAGGAAGCCTTGGAGGTTGGATATATAAGCATTGAAAGTCTTGGTAAGTTGAGGTTGAATTATACTAAGCAAATGAGTGAGTCCTAGAGATATTGAATCTCTCATCTTTAGAGTTGGATGGAATTAAGGTATAAATGGACTGATGTAAGGTTTCAGTCGAATGATAGTTGTGTAGACCAAGTAGTCAATTTAGGTTGAAATGCTAGCAAACGAAATATTTTTATTCAGGTCTATTGAGGTATCACCAATTGACATTATTGTAATCGTCAAATAAAATATGATTCGAAGAAGTCGACATTTATCACCTATAATTGACGAATGATGGCAGAATAAAATAATCATTGGAATATTCGGTCAAGGATAGATTTTGGATAAATTGTCGATTGATGAAATAATCAATAAAGGAAATGATCATGATCCAAAGAAATTAGTTAAATTGATCTAGATAAGTTGATTGATGGTAAAGAATAGTCAGTCGATGGTAGAGAACACGATTGATGACACAACCAACAAAAGGACTTGACTAAATCTTAAGGAACCAATTTAATTGATCTGGATTAGTTGATTGATGATAAAGAACAATCAATTGATGATTGATATTTTATTTATTTGTCACACACCATTCAAAATTTACATTTTATGATAAAAATCCCTAATTTACACTAAAATAGCATAGTAGAGGGTCCAGATCGTCTCTTTCGTGGATCCAATGATAGGAAGTTTGCATTAGACAACATTAACAAAGGGGTTTTTATTCTCTAGCCTTATTCAATCAAAGAAAAGAATCATGACTAATAATAATTGAGGCCTTATAATACAAGTTTATTCTAACAGAGGGCAACCAAGAAACATTGATACAACAACTATCAATCTAGAAACAATTTAACTATACAAAAATGAAACTAAGCATCCAACTACGCATGTAAACAAATCCAAAATTCTAACGCAATAAAGCTAAAGAAAATGCAATTATGAACTATCAACTACACATATCTACATTATACCAACCAAAATCACAATTCAATAACAACATCAACTAAATTCACAAACACAATTTAATCCAAACATTACCATATTCACAAATTAATCCAAACATTATCATATTCACAATTTAATCCAAACATTACCATATTCATGATAAATCCCAGTCAGTCTCATGGACTCAATCCCTGGGGGTGGCCGGCCCGGTTCCACGGAAGTTTCCCACTGACCACCAGGGTAAATCGGGAAGCGCATACGACAGTCAATCCAGATGCCCAACATCCTTTGATTGCGTTCCCCATTTGGAAGAAAATTCTTGCAAATACGCCGTAGCTGGGGATCGAACCGCGGGTCCCTGGGTCACAACCCGGATGTCCTATCGTTACCATATTCATAATTCATCCAAATGTTAACCCAATTCAAAAATTCATCCAAAATTAACCAAATTCATAAAACTAAATTAAGTTTAAACGTTCTCTAAATCAAACCCAAACAGTACACCACCGACTTGGAGATAGAACTTCTACTTCGGTGAGATCATGAGAACACTCTTCTGTTGGGATGCTCACGCCGACGAAGGAATGGAGGTATCTTCCCCGAAGCTGGATCACTTCAGAGAAGACCAATTGATGTGGTGTGTTTGTCTGAGATTTATTTTTATTACTTTTTCCCTTATTTGTTGTGTCACTAACACCCATCAAAATTAATTATTTATTTTGTTACCAAATACCTATTTATCGCTAATGTGGTATAGAGAGGTCCGGGTCGTCTCTCTAGGACTCAATGATCGGAAGTTATTATAGGCATTTGGTGCAGGGGTTTTATTATTGACTTTGTTTAGTCCTACTATTTACAATAACAAACAACAATTTAACAATCATATTCACAGAAGCTTACAACTTAAAGAATGATCTAACAATTTACAACAACATCTAAATTACAAATCCAATAGTTTATTATACAAATTGCATTTATTAGCATGAGTCGATTTACAATATGAATTGTAACACACACTATGATACAACCTATACATGAACCATGTACAATGAAGAATCTATGTACAACCTAACAACATGATACATCCTAATACAAGATCATTACAAATGAATAAACAAATACAACACAACTTAAACAACTCACCATAACATACATATTATACAAATCAAGCAATATTTACACGAATGGATTGTACAATTTATTACATGTTCAACGAATTAATTAATCAATACAAACCATCATACAACATGGAATACACATCCTATATACAATAATTTTACAAAAGAATACAACACAAACTCTAAAATACATTACAAAACAAAACATACAAGATCCCCACTACGTTTCACAAGTCTTACACCAATCACACAACATCCTATACATGTATTTTACAAACTATACAACCACAATTACCCAAGCTTCACACTAAGTTATTCACAAGCAATATATTCTACACAATAACATATCATCATAATGTACAAATAGTTCATCCACATCAAAGTAAACATGTTCCACACAACCACACCTAATTTACAACATTCTACACTAATCCACATGTCTTTTAAATAAACAAACATCTTTATTAAAATAACGAATTCAATATACAGTGTTATTAGCTATGTACAGAAATTCCCACATATGAATATCTTCAATCAACACATAAGTTCAACAACCAATTCAAACCACAATTCATCAACCGAAGACATCAAACTATCAACATCCACTGTTCTGTTCAAATAGAACCGAACAGATTAACAAGCACAATAACAGGGGGATTTGCATGGTAACCAAAGATCTAGCAAAACAAGAACAATTTGCAATTTAAGCATAGGGTAATGGATGGATCAAGATCAGCTAGGGTTTCCCTTCCCTTTTGGTTCGGAACAGAGGACAGGGGAGATCGTGGAAGTGGATGAAGGCTCCAATCGGCACAAAACCAGAACAACATCCTCCAATTAACACCGCACCAAAATGGAAGTGAATCGCACCAGGGAAAAGAACCCTAGGTGGAACACGACAGAGAGCACGGAACGGGATCCCAATTTTTCGTCCATCGCCAGCTGCAACCAACAAACCAACGTTAGAGAAAGGAATTGAAATTCTTTACCTTGCTGTCTGTGGTGAATGGAGTGGATTGAAGCCAAGCACACAAGTTCTACAGCCTCCGAACCACTTCGGCTCAAGAACAGGGAGCTAGGGTTCGAGGAGATGGAGCGCCGGAGAGTAGAAATGGAGAACCACTCACACCTCACTCTCTCGGGCTAACGACCGTCGAGCACTGGTGACTGGAGAACCACCCACGGCCACCGTTCCGCGACGACGGGGAATCGGATCTCAGTGCCTCCAAACCACTTCGGCGCAGATCCAGCGAAGGCGAAGGCGGCGGCGAAAACTTAAGGAGATGAAGCTGATTTGTGTGACCGGATGATGGAATGAGGGGGACGGTGGCGCGCGACAGAGCCCGACAGTAGATCATCGCGGCCGCGGAGAAGTCGAAAACCTAGAGAAGAAACCGAGCTGCCTTGCAATCGAACCGGCGCTGCGCTTTTGATCTGCCGTGAACTGAACCAGCGTGAATTTGGACTGAACCGGCTGACGGAAATGAACCGGGTTTGATTGTGCTGTGCTTTGGGTTTAATTGGGCTGTGATTTGGGTTTAATTGGGCTATGATTTGAATTGGATTCAATTGCATTGGGCTGCTTGTGCTTGGGCTGGCTGAATCAATTTGAACCGGGTTAACCCAAGTTTGAGTCAAATTTCAAATCTAGTTGAGTTCATTTGATTTTCAATTCGAACCCGACTCTAACCAAGATTCATTTATCTTCCAAATCGAACCTTCAAACATTATTATTTCCATCCTATTTTCCTGCAAAATTAAATGCACAAATTAATATCCATAAATTCCCATAAATTAATTAAAAATAAAATAAGCATTAAAAATTCATCCAAAATTAATATCAGCCCAAAAAAATCTAATTTATTGACAAGAAATATAGTCATAATAGCCCAAAATAATCCTAATTTACCCGGTCAAATAGTCAGTTATCAAATCCCCCACACTTATTCTTTCACGTCTCGTGAAAGCAAACTAATCTACATTATTTTCTAAGGGCTATAGTGGAGCAGTTGACTGATAGTGGAATCCAATGTGTTGATAGACTTGGGTTGAAGTGATTAGAGGAACTAGTCAACTTATGGTTGATTTTGTTGACTCATCGGGTTGAAGGAGATGAAAGCTATATAAAGGGGAGCAAAATGGACATTTGAAAGCTTGCAAAATAGTGACTAGTTAAATCATATTGAGCCTTCCCTTATAATCCTTCAAGCCTTCCTCTCAAAGCTTCTTGTATGCTAGTGTTGTAAGACGTTTCTCAACCTTTGGAGGTTATCTACGAAAGAGAAAGATAGTGGGCAAGAGTAGATATATTTGTAATTGCAGGAACAATCACTATTCACCCCCATCTAGCATATCAGCGATCACACTACACTGGTACTAATATCAATTTAAAGGGATTGGTAGTTCTATAGAGGCTTATACTTGTATATTATTTGAAGAAAATGTTACTAATGACTACCATCTTCAATTCAATCTTTTCTTGAGTTTTCATGATATTATTTTGGATAAAATTGTTTATAGTCAATGATCTTATTTCGGGTTCTACACTACCAAATAAAGTGAATGTTCTAAATCAAGTGGTCGATGCTCTTAATAGAAGATATTCTATACTCATCACTATACAAGTAAAAGGTGTTAGATTTAAAGTGCTTAAAGAACTTTATCAAGATGATCCTTATTTTGGTGAGATTTGGAAAATATGCCAAGATAATCGTTGAGTGAGATAAAACTTTAGCGGTGTTGCAAGAACATTTCTATAACCCTTTCTACCTAAAGATGTTGGACTTTATATCAATTTTCTTATGATCATGAATCATTCAAAGGCCTTCAAAGAATTGGTAAAATGCTTACAAGATTGAACTTCCTGGACAATATGGTGTTTTAGCTAATTTTGTTGTTGTGGATACTATGTCTTGTCATAGAGAACATGAAAATGCAAACTTGAGCATGAGTTCATTCAAACCAAGGGAGATTTATGCAGATTACCAATGTGACTTCTTAACTTCTTGATCCTTTGACACTAGACCGTTCCGATCACTCGACTCTTTGATTGTGGTGTTTAAAGCAACTCAAAAAGTGCAGCAAAGGTACATCAATATAGTCAAACGTTGGAAAGATTTATCATATGGAATGCAAACATGCAAGCATGTCTATTTTGGAACTTGGAAAGCTTATTTTGGTAGCTGAATGTTTTTATTAAATTAATGTAGGAACTTGAGTTGTACATGCACAATTTTTATTGAAATTATATAGGGTTTACTTGCTCTCTAGTCTTTGTAAGTATATAAAAGTACCATTATAAATCTTTTGGAGGATAGTTTGAGAGAATGAATATTAGTTTATTCTCCTCTTTTTGAAGATTGATTTTTCCATCTCTTCAAGGTAGATTCCTTTTCACTTTTTTGAAGGTGGTTTTACCCCCATTTCTCTCTTGGTGGATTTCCTGCAAGAAGAAGAGTTTTCTTTGCTGTGCTTGGTCTATGGAATATAGTGTCGACTATTACCTTATCTGCAACTTGTGCTTCCTCATCCATCCAGTGTCGGTAAATCTGCTGGTGTGGCTCAAAATTTTAAAGTAATTCAAAACCTTATCTCATAAGAGACAGAATCTACAAAGTAAAAAAAACAATCATTGTATTATTTATTGTACGATGAAAACAATGAGTGAACTCATTTTAGGTCTTGTGATAACATGTCTCGTAACATCTTAAAATTGATTATGCTAGCTAAAATTAGTGAAAGTAGAAACAATTTTTTTATTCTAAACAGTAACAAAATAAAATAAAAATTAGATTACGAAGCCATGTTTCATAACAACTTTTCTTGCATCGATAGGTTTTCTCGTAGACCATGCCAAAGTCAAGTAAATTGCAATTTTCATGTTATTCTTGTTATAAATTGTGACAAATTTGTTTAATTACAAGCTTGGTCAAAATGGCTTGTGAAATGTATTTGCTGTCTGCTTCACTTGTCAAAACAGTTGAGCAGTATCCAATATTGTTTAAGAAGATATCCCTTAAAAGTTCAGGTATAATAATGTTATTTTTCCAAATAGTTTTACTTTATCCTTTTGTGCATCTAGATCATTATGAAGCCCATGGTTTTTGGTACAATCAAGAACCAGATGGAAGCGAAGGATGGCAATTGGTATAAGAATGTTCGTGAAATATATGCCGATGTAAGATTGGTTTTCACTAATGCAATGAAATACAACGATGATCAAAGTGATGTTCATGTAATGGCAAAGTCATTGCTGGAAAAATTTGAAGAGAAGTGGCTACAATTGCTAGATGAAGTTGCTGAAGAGGTTGAGCTGAGCAACTCTTATTTCTTCTCCCATCTTCTTTATGTCTCCCAGTCTAACATTTTGTCTCTGATTTTCTTCATGGATATTAGTTTCTGTTAACAGCATCAAATTCATCATAATATCTTTTTGTTATCTCTTCTCATTTTCTGGGTTTACTTGCTAGGAAGCAAGGCAAAAAAATGAGGAAGCTCAAACCCTTGCAAATATGCGGAATTCTCGAAAGGCTGCATATTCAAAAATAGCTAGAGAAACATACAATGAGGTAGCCTGAAATCTTTATATACTCAGAATGTGTTCTCGTTACTTTCCATTTCCGGGCAATTGTTGTATTTTTTTTTCCCACTCTAGTGGTAAGGCTGGAGTTATGTGACTTCGTTAATATTATCTTGGTACCGGTTAACAGGAACTAATCGTGCTTGAGCAAAACTCTATTTTTTCCTAATTCTTTAGTCAAATTTTCAGCTTGATGAACTCAACTCGCAATTGGAAGAGCTAAGGGCAATGGTAATAAAGAAATGCAGGTAAACAATTTTGCCCCATCCATCATCCTTATAGAATATTATATGCACACAAACATACACTTTTTTCTGTTTTTTTTTTGAAAGATTTAATTTAGCTAAACTGCTGAGCATCTATTGACATTTTGAAGTTTTGTCATTCAACAGATGCAGGACAAGCATTAGAAAACCAGCCTGACCTTATATCATTCTTAGCTACAAAATTCACTTGTGATTAAGTAGCAAAATATCTGATTAATATATGAATACCATGTAGGATGATAAGGCAGATAGAACTCCTGGGGAAGTTTTTGATATAGTTTCAGTCAAGGTTTAAAAAATCATTCCTAGGTAGGATATTGATCCCCAACCCAGAAACTGTATTGATGCCTTGTTGGCATGCTGGCAGTTGGTTTTGGTGGCTCAGATTAGGAGGATGGAGGCATCAAAAAGAAGAATCCTATCAGATTCTTTTTGTCTTGATGGTTTCTCTCCCTAACCCTATTCACCTCCTCATGTCATCTGGAGCATATTGCAATGGAAGCATCAAAGAGTTGGTTTACATGTCTTGCACATGTTCCGCATACCAATTAGCTGGAAGAATGATATGCTTCATTTAT
This sequence comes from Curcuma longa, assembly GCF_044706935.1. Taxonomy (NCBI): domain Eukaryota; kingdom Viridiplantae; phylum Streptophyta; class Magnoliopsida; order Zingiberales; family Zingiberaceae; genus Curcuma; species Curcuma longa. The sequence continues at coordinate 2,694,569 of NC_133876.1, read as the reverse complement.
GCTAACTGAAGGGATTTTTATAACATTATATATTCACTTCATGCCATCTATATCAACCATTCATCCTATTTTAGATAATTGTATTTTTCTCCTTAGTTCTTAACTTCTGTACAACTAATTTTAATGGTTATTTGAACTTCCATAGTAGACATTTATACCAACTTAAGACAGTTATTATGTAATTTCATAAATGAGTTATGCTTATTAAGTACAGATGTAAGATTGAAAATTTTCCCTTGTGGCTAGAGAAATATGATTGTAGTCGTACCTCCATGCAAAATTTTTCTTCAGTTTTGGAAATAATAAAACAATTCCAGCACACGTGAGGGTTTTTAGGGATCTATTTATAAAATATGTTAGGAACCTCTGTGTAAACAAAAGGATCTATAGGGTGTAAATTGTAAAGATATAATAATGACTATAAATAGAGGTAAAGGGCAGTACCGAGGGATTAAGCTGATTATAACATGCTATCACAGCCCCATGATAACTGGAAAATAACCTGATGATGTCACACTGCTAAGATAAAATCACAAGCAAGAGATGAAATTGCAAGATGCAAGATGCTAGCATCAATCTGATTGCCTGAGCTAGCATCTTGCAATTTCATCTCTTGCTTGTGATTTTATCTTAGCAGTGTGTCATGATCAGGTTATTTTCCAGTTATGTTTTCCATCACCTACTCTGTCAATTTCCTCTCAGTTGCATGTCTCAACCCATCAACTGGCTTGCTGTGAGCAGGAATCATTTGTCAGTTCTGATTTCCATCACCCACCTCTGGCAATTCCCTCTCAGCCATGCTTCCCAACCGCTCAACAATAGCGCCATGAGCAGGGATCCTTTGCCAGTTCTTTTGGTAATTGGGTTCATAGGCATCTTCCTTTGAAAGAAAGATCACAGGGCATTTCTTTTCTGACTGTCTCTGAGAAGCCCTTGAAGTACTTACCTTATTCTTCACATTTTCTGCAAAATAAATGTAGTCTCTTTCATAGAGAACCCACCAATTTCTCATCTCTGGGAAATCTTACAACTATGCAGAACTTCACAACAGTTGACCACTGCATCACAGTTGTTATGTCAGAACCTACAGTTGTTACAATTAAAAACAGAGCTAACTGAAAACTACAACAGAAACAAATTGAAAGATAACTTCAGTCAATGAAAAAAATAGTTTTATCCCTTTGCTTCAATGCATAGTTACCACTTCCTATGTGAAAACCATTGATAAACATGGAGTTTCTCTGCTGTTGGGAACTGCTGATTTATCTATTGTCATTATTTCCTTTTTGTTCATTTTCTATGGAACATGTGGATTAGATTTACCATCTTTACAAAACCAGAAAAGTGTAACTTTTTGCATTCGATCTTTGGATGTATGCACGTTAAAATTTTCCCACATAAGTAATTCCCAATTTTGTTTTTCTGCCTATTGGGTTTGGTGCACTATTCTGGGATGTGCATATCAAATAAACTCCTACCTGAATCTGAAAATATTTCATCTTAATGAATTTTTAATAAGGATCACATATTGCATCAATTTCCAGTTCCACTTAAAGGAAGATTATTTCAAACTTGAAAGTTGGTAAGATAATAGATAATTGAATATCACATGATTACAAACATTCTAGTTTTTCTTGTTCCTCTTCGCTTGCCAACATATTTAATGGTATAAGAAATTCTTTCCACTTATTTAAAGAACATTGAAATACTAGTTTCACTTTAGAAAATGTAATCTGTTATTTTGTCAGCAACATAACATTACTTCTAGCAAACTGGCTATCATACAATACTTCCAACTTAAATATAGGACACCCGCAATTGTCTGCAGATGGTATAACCTCTTTCATTTAGTCTGGCCATCATGATTTTCCAGCAGTGTGAAAGTGAACCACGATTATGATGGTGTGACTAATGTTTAAATTTATTTGTTTCAGAAAAATGACTACAGAGGAGAAAAGGAAACTTGGGGTTGGCCTTAGCACTTTATCTCCTGAAGATCTTAACAAGGCTCTAGAGATTATAGCTGATGACAATCCTAGCTTCCAAGCTACTGATGAAGTAGTGGACCTCGATTTGGATGCACAGGTATTTCTTTTTCTCTTTACATATTGTGTTACTGTACTAGAAAAACTAGCCAATGCAGTTAAGAGAACTAACCTCACCTAAGCTCAATGTTGTCTTATAGACCTTTGGGATTGAAATTGCAACTTTTGCTAGTGGGTCACTACGTTCTTAAGAGTCTTTCCATTTGTCACTACTTTTCCAGTGACAGTGCATATGATTTTCACAGTTTGCCAGTGACAGTGCATATGCTCTTTCACAGATGTGCTAAAAGTGATTCATTTTACTCTTCACGTTTCAGATACCAATCTGAAGTTCGTACTGATAACATGTTCTTATTTTGCCATTCTGATAGTAGCCTTCTTCGGGGCATTATTATCACTTATCAGAGAATTCAATTTGCTTCTCTTTATATTGGTGCAGAGTGAAAGCACATTGTGGAAGCTCAAATTCTTTGTGAAGAGGGCATTAGAGAATCAAGTAAAGAACTCTGCAAGAAAGCCGGATGACAACTTGAAGCGAAAGAGAGAGAGATTATTTGTGAAGCTTTGGTGAAGAGTGCAGCAAAGAAGAGAAACAAAAAGCTTTCGGCCTTATGATGTTGCTTGATCTTATACATGTAAATGTAACCATGTTTTTGTCGCTAAAATAATTTAGCAGGAACTTTTGAAGTAGGTTGCCTTTATTGTTGCCCAAGATGTTCGAAAGTTTTTTTCAACCTTTAAACAGCTTTTGACAGAGTTAATACTTATGGCAAACTAATTAAAAAGTTTAGCAATATATATATAAAGAATTTAAATTAGAGAGTTTTGATGATGTGTGCTGCGCGATTGTATTTGCGCGACTCCTGCGCGCCTGCTGACGTGGCGCGCCTCTCCTCTTCGCGTGCGTGGCAACGAAGCCGCGTTGGCTTTTCGAAACCCAAAATAGAGAAATCGCGCCAGCTGACCCGTAAACCCTAAACCTTTCGCGATTTCTACGAGACCACCGCCCAAAGCGAAGAAATCGCGCCTCTCCTCCGTATACCCTAAACCCATCGCGCTGCTCGCCGTCAACCTCCACGCCGCCCAGAAGCAGAGGAATCGCGTAGCCTCTCCGTAAACCCTAAACACTTCCCGATCTTTGCTTTACTTGGTTACGAGACGTCGGGGCCCAGCTCTGCGAGGCTACGAGTTGCCGCGGGAAGACGTTGGCACCCGAGCTCTGCAAAGCTACGAGTCGCCGCCGTCGCCTTCGTCTGGTCCACTCCGCCGTCGCCGTTCTTTCGCCGCGGGAAGACGCCGCCGCCCGAGCTCTGCGAGGCTACGAGTCTGGTCCACTCCGCTGTCGCCTTCGTCTGGTCCACCCTTGCCGTAGCCGTCCATTCGCCGCGGGAAGATGTCGCCGAAAGTCAGCTGAGCCACGCCGCCGGAATCTTGCCCTAAGCCTTCTCTGCTTTGCCGGTAAGGGTATAGATAGAGATGGTTTAGAGTCCTCATTTTCATTGCCACTCTACGATGCCGTAACCTCTTTTTCTCAGTCTTTTGATGAAAGTTTTTGTGATTCTTTTAGAAGTTTCGGTTCAGCTTCAGCTTAGGACAATATTTCATCACAGTCCTTTGTCAAGGGCTCCCTTGTTCCTGATCCAGTCAACTGTAACAAGTCATTTCATGCCAGAGTTTCTTTTAGGGATGAAGGTCCACCTGGGAAAGTAAAATATTCTGTGACTTGTTATTTTGCAAAACGCTTTGATGCTCTAAGAAGAGCTTGCTGCCCCTCTGAGATTGATTTTATAAGGTCTCTTAGTCGGTGTAAGAATTGGGCAGCACAGGGTGGCAAGAGTAATGTATTTTTCGCAAAATCACTTGATGGCAGGTTTATAGTGAAACAGGTAACCTAAACAGAATTGGAATCATTTATGAAGTTTGCCCCCGAGTATTTCAAGTATCTTTCAGAGTCAATCGCCACAAGAAGCCCAACATGCCTCGCAAAGATCCTCGGTATTTATCAAGTAAGCTTAATTGCTATTGTATAGTTCCTAATGATTTTTTAAAATCAGGAAAAAATCACCAAATGAGATTTTTGAATTATTTGGATGATGAACACATTACGGGCTAACTAATCTTCCCCTTCCTGTATAGCTCTTTCCCTTGTTCTACATGTCTATTTATATGTTTTTGCTGATGTTACACTTATTCTATGTTTTTTATATATTTGATCGGCAATCTTCTTCTGTTTGATCAAGCCACATTTGTTTGAAAGATTCAATTTAGAATATTGATTCAGAGAGTTGGTGATATCGATCAGCAAGAAGGATATCAGACCTATTTATTGCTAGGGAAATATTTTTTTCCCCATCAACTCCTGCATAACAGAATCTTTAGAAAATTCTGTTCTTCAATTACTGATTTGTTTAATGCTTCCATCATGATTTGTTATTTGATAGGTTTCTTCGAAAAACCTCAAGGGTGGAAAAGATTTAAGGACGGATGTGCTGGTGATGGAGAATCTTCTATTTAGAAGGAACATTAAAAGACTGTATAACCTAAAGGGATCCTCAAGATCACGCTACAATGCTGACTCGAGTGGAACTAACAAAGTACTGCTCTAACAATGGTCACCTCCTGTGGCTACCCCTAACAATTCAAAGTCTGAGGCATGCGAAGAAAAACTGCAGAGTGCAACGATGAAAGCCTAGTGCAGAGCTAAACAAATTTGCATAGCAATGTTTTCTCTGTTGTGTTTTCTAGTGTAGGATTTCGATTGGATTTAACATTTGCAAATTCTCTGTGCTTGAAACTTTGGCATGGCTTGTAGTTTGATTGAGCTCGAAAAACAGTGATACAGAGAGACAGATTTGTACAAAAACCTATGTGATTTCATAAATATATACTTTTTTTTGATCCTGAAAGTTGCAATTTGCATTATTGTTGCACCTTGTTGATGATTGTAAAATGATCCACACATAGATGACTAATGACCCTCGAGTAATGGTGTAGTTGAAAGTGCTTAGTGGTTTACTTAAATATTCATGGTTCGAATTTCAACTACAATATATTGTAGAATATTTTTTCCAATAGGATGAAAAATCTAAAACATTGATTGTTGAACAGTGAATCGAGTGTAAGAATGAATCAGTCACTTTCAAAATTAATTGGATTAAAATTATACCTATTGAAAGGAAACTGTAAAAAACCCATTTAGGATGATAAGAATGTATACTTAGATGTCTAATATGTCTCAATGAGACAATATGAGGATTATATAACCGATCTCACTTGACAAGATAAGATTTAATTGTTGTTTGTATAAACTATTTTATATAATATCAATTCCATTTCAGAATTCAATGATACCACAGAACTAATAGTTGGATCCAGTATAATATCCACAAATCTCTCACAATCTTTCTTTTATTGTATTTTCTGAAACAAAAAAAACTTAAATAACATACTATTGCCATCCAATGAAGGGAATACATGAATGGACGATGAGTTTTATTTCAACAAGATGATGATAAAACTGAATAGTTCCTCAAAAATCAGAGCATGAAGACGGCCGACTGTTGCAGTAGTGGTAGTGGTCGCGGCTCAATCGCAGAACTCCTCTATGAATGATTCATGAAATGCACTCAGCCTGGAGATGATGTCTGGGATCTTATCTTCTTGTGGCAGGATTGTGCACCTTATATGATATGTTCCAGGGACCTTTTCGAGATGGATAAAAGAAAATATACGTCTCAGGCTACCAACACTCCAAAGAGAAACATTCGCAAACAGAATTAGAAGTAGACTCACCTGCCCGAATCCAGATCCAAGTACGACGATAATGCCAGTAGCATCAAGAAGGCGGCAAGCATAGAAAGCATTTGGTGCTGCATTGACTGCTTTGGCAGCTTCAATTGCCTTGCTCGGTAGATGCAGACGAGGGAATAGATACATTGCACCCTCAGCCTTGTTGCATGTAACAGCTTCTAAGCTGTTAAATGCATCCTCTAAGGCCTGCAAGAAAAGAAAAAACTGAGAATTTTAATCGACAAGCACTGTATTACCACACTGCCACTTTTCTGTGGATTGTTCTTGCTGAAGATACAATTTCTGTTTCTCTTAGATGCAAGTAAACTCAGCAAAAGGTTATGACTGAAGATCAGATAAGCAAAGATATATTAATACCTTTGCGCGTTGGGCTAATGATGAAAGAATCCCACTTTTTTCTGCATTGAAAGATTCATATGATTCATCTCCAACCTGCACACGCATCCAAGATTAGTTCTTGCTATGATAAATTGAACAATAGCAAGTCTTGGAAATGTAAAATTGAACAGAATGGTTCACCTTCAGAGGGTTCATGACAAGACTAGCTAGGAAGCTTCCAAATTTATCAGCAAAGATGGGAAGCTGTAGAAGGTGATGCGATGGCTGAAACTTGAATTCTTCAATGCTAGGCGATGATCAACCATATCTATCTGCAGAAAGTAAATTTACAATAAAAAACAAGGGAAGAAGCATGCACATAAGGGCCGAAGGAAAGATGATTGCATTACGATTTGGTAATGAAGCTTACATCTAGAATACATACTGCTTCTATTTGGTGGAGGAGCTCCATGATTCCGTGGAAGAAAAAGAAGAATGTATAGGCGTCAGGTGTAATTAAATAAATATAGTTTTTGAAGCAATACACATTATTGTCAATATGAAAGTAATCAAACAACAAACAAGAAACTAAAGCATAGTAACTTTTTAAATTACTTTCCAATGAAAAAAAAAAGAAAATGAAATTTACCTGAAATTTGCCAGGATGCTCTGGTACAACACTAGAACTTGCTGAAGTTCAACATATCAAATCGTGTGTAAAAAGGTCAACTGCATTTGCATTGGGAAAGAAATCAGAAAAAACCACTTAATAACTAGTATTTGAGTGCTGATAGTATGGCAGATAAGACCCAATTATTGGGGTATGCGCCTCCAGCAGGGTATGCGCCATAGCTAACCAAAACAAAACATCAACATTTAAAAACAAAAAAGGATAGGTTGCTCAGATTGATCAAATTACTGAGGTTAGATGTGCAAACCTTGAGATGGAAAAGGAAAAGATCTGTCAAGACGGGGATGAGGGCATCCTCTGGTGTCAAAATATAAAGCATCTTCTCCCTGCAGCAATAGTAGCATGCAAGGATATGATCAGAAAAGATCAAGGTGGAATTGCACTATAAAACAGTAATTACCAGATAAAGAAGGAATGTTTTGCTCTAGCCACATGTGGATAATCTTGTACCATAGGACCTGGTTATGCAAAAAAAATACAAGTGAAAAGTAACTCATAAAATCATTAGAAGTAATAAAAAAATGTTCATAAAACTAAATGTTAAACTTGAGTGAGAAAATAGGAAAACAAAGCAGCATCATAAGGCTAGTCTATATGGTAAGTAGACAAAGTAAAATGGTACAGATATGCATGATACAGATATGCATCTAGTAAAAATGAGAGCATCGAGTAAAATGGTAAAAATCTTATTGAAAATATTGTGTTAGCACTATATCTACCACATTTTTTGAGCAATTTCATTTACTATATTATGTGTAAGCTTGGGGAACCAGAGCATCGAGAAATTTGATTAGGAACTCATCATAGGTACAATCCAATTCCATGAATGATCAGTGATAGAATAGATCAAGAGTTTTCCATGAAGAAATGCAAAGACAGCATCTCATCAGACAAAATATAATAAAGACCATAATAATACCTCAATATGTAACCCTAAAGGTGTTTTTGATGAAGCAACTTCTTGTGTTGATGCTTCACCATGTGCCTGAATATAGTATAATATATTGTCTGTGTAAAAAAATAACTTGATAAAAAAACTATAGGTATTTGCTTAAATGTAGCATTGATCAAAGGAAAAGTAAATAGGTATTTGCTTAAATGTAGCTGATAAAAACAATTAAGACAATATGTTTATCAGAATTTTGGTGCATCTATTGGAATCTTATTATACAAGAAGAAAGACAACATTAGCAAACCTTGGTAAAATTGGCTTTAGTGAAGTTTTTGAAGATATCTAGTTGTGTGTGTGTTTTTTTGGGAATATTTCAAAGTGCATTTCAACAAAAAGAATATTTGTTGAGAATGTCCCCATCCCATTCAATTTACATCCACAGATTATACTTATTTTCACTTTTACTGGGTCTGCTCTGGGCATGTTTCTTATGGCAAAAAGACCTGCAGAAGGAAGAAGGGTGGAGGTAGGTAGAGAATCACCTTTCCATTTCTTTGGATGAAGCCTTGATGTTCCTCCGTGAGAAGGCTGAGAGTACCTTGAGAAGCACCAGCGTGGAGCCGCTCCGGTGAGCCACCACCATCAAGGTCTTCGAAGGCACCGCCTTTGGGCACATGGAGGAGAGGGCGCGGCTAGGGCGAGAGGGTGGCTGATCACGCGACGGAGCTCACGCGCTGGCGGTGTGCTTCGATGACCTCTCTGGCGGCGGAAGCGATGGTGGAGGCGAAACCTAACCTCGGGCCTGAACGCAGCGACGGCGAGAGGAGCGGTGGGTGGAGGAGGGGGCTGCTCGCAGAGGGACGTGCAGGGCTATGGCGGACCGAACGAGCGACGCCGAGCTGCTCGCAGAGGGACGGGCGAGCAGGGCGATGGCGGGCCAAACGCAGTGACGCCGGACGCGATGGCGAGAGGGGCGATGGCGGGCCGAACGCAGCGACGCCGGGCACGATGGCGAGGAGCGACGGGCGAGGAGGGGGCTTCGGCAGCTTGAATCGGCGATTTGGCCGCGCGATTTTGGGAGAGGCGCGATTTTGGGGAAGCGAAGGCGCGAATAGAATTCGAGTCTTTTAGGGTTTTCCGCTCCACGCTCCCAGCCACGTCGGCAGGCTCCGCGCGATGCCAGCTCGGAGTCGGGAGGCTCCGCGCGATGCCAGCTCGGAGTCGCGGATATGTCGCGCAGAGGAGTCGCGCGGCATATCAATTTTGTATATATATATATATATATATATATATATATATATATATATATATATATATAATGTGTTGTTAATAATAGTTTTTACAGCGCACCTAATATGTGCACTGCTGATAACTGGTTTTCCCAACCCGCTCGAACTGGTTTTCCCAGCCCACTCGCCCGCTCATTAGGTTTTCCCCTCTCGCCTCTGTTACGTGAGTTCTTCCTCGACGGTGCTCGACTGCGCTCGCTTGCCTCTGTTACGCGAGGTCCCCTCCCCTCTCTGTTCCGCTCAACGCCCTCTCCGCTCCTCTCCGCCCGCCCTCTCTGTTCCTCTCCGACCGCCCTCTCCAGCCGCCCTCTCCGCCCGACCTCTCCGTTTCCCCGTCCTCTCTGTTCCTCTTCACGCGATCGAGCTCGGTTTCTCCTTCCTCTCCACCATTGCAACTCCCCCTCCATCCGTGCTCGCGCCGATCAGTCCGTTCTCGCGCCGGTCAATCCGTGCACTGGCAGTTCATCCTGAGTCCGTCCTCCGGTCATTCGTTGCAAGCTCCTCTCCAGGGCCTGTTTTCCTCCACCGTGTCCATTCTCCTCAGTCCTATTTCCTCCCCTTACAGCAGCAATAAAAGGTATTTCCTCCACTTACAGCAGCAAAAGTTAATTCCTCCGGCCGTCTGTTGCATCTTTTGAACCCTCGGATGATTACACCTGCGGCTGCTCTTGATTGCATCAGAGCTTTAGCATGTCGTGCATTGCTTGGTTTAGCAAGAGATGAATTAATTGCACACATATTAACCAATTTGCAGGTTGTGAACTTGCTATATGAAATTTATTTTGTGGTGCTTGAAATAAAAATTCACGCCCTTGATGCACCTCTAATTTGTTTAAAGATTCATTCTTTGTTAGCAGCACTTTGAATGATCGTTTTTCTTTTGGTTTTATTATCTGAACCAGATGAAAATTTACCATCTTTTTGTTGGGTTGCAAGGGTACAAACATAGTCCCACATCTAAAACACATGAGAAAGATCATGGATTTAAAAGGGTGAAAAGTATCTCCATTGGCATGAGGCCTTTTGGGGAGAGACCAAGAACAAAGCCATGAGGGCTTAGGCCCAAAGTGGACAATATCATGCCATTGTGGAGATATTTTAATTCCATCCGGACTAACAAGTGGTATCAGAGCCATTGAGAGATCTTTCGACGGCGTCGGGCGGAGCAGCGCAAAATCACAATCAACACTTTTTTTTTCGAGCGAAGCAGAGAAGAAGAAGAAGAGGAAGGAGGATTCTTCTTTCAGCAAGCAGACGCAAGGAATCGCAACGCCGGTGTCAGGTATCAGAATTATCCCCTTCAATGGAATCCGAAAGTAATTTTGTGCAACCTGCGATTCCACGCTTTGATGGTCACTATGACCATTGGAGCATGCTCATGGAAAATTTCTTAAGGTCCAAAGAATATTGGACGGTCGTGATTTCTGGAGTAGAAAAATCAAAAGAAGATGCTGCGCTACAGAAGAGCAATTGAAAGATCTTAAAGCAAAGAATTATCTCTTCCAAACTATAGATCGTTCAATCTTGGAAACCATTCTCTGTAAGGATACTGCAAAAGATATCTGGATACTATGAAAAAGAAGTACCAAGGCATGACAAGAGCTAAGAGGCAGCAGCTTCAAGCACTTCGTTCAGAGTTTGAAATGCTCCAAATGAAATCAGGAGAATCAGTTTCAGAATATTTTCAAGAACAATGACAATCGTCAATAAAATGCGGATCCTTGGTGACAAGACAGAGGATGTTCTCATCATCGAAAAAATCCTTCGATCTATGACACCAAAATTTAATTTTGTTGTCTGCGCCATTGAAAAAGCAAATGATGTAAGTACACTTTCAATTGATGAATTACAAGGTTCATTATTGGTTCATGAGCAGAAAATCAATCAATATGAAAAAGAGGAGCAAGCATTGAAGGCTTTATCAGAGAATCACTCTACAAATTATAGAAATGATAGAGGGCGAGGAAGAGGCAGAGGTCAAGGAAGAGGAGGAAGATACAACAATGATCGAAGAAACCAACAACAAAATCAACATCAAGAGAATTATTTTCAAAGAAGAGGACGTGGAGGTTATTATTCAACAACTGATAGAACAAAGTCAGCAGACAAGTCCAATGTTGAATGTTACCGATGTCATAGGTATGACCATTATAGATCAGAATGTTACACTAATTTGAATAAACAAAATGGAGATCAGGACTTAACTTTGCAGAAGAAGAAGAAGAAGAAAGTGTCTCTTTTCGATGGTATGTCATGAGAAAGAGAAAACTCAACGACATGTATGGTATTTAGATACAGGTTGCAGCAACCACATGTGTGGAGAGAAGGATACATTTTCTGACTTAGATGAAACCTTTCGCAGTTCTGTCAAATTTTGGTGACAACTCTACAATTTCTGTTATGGGAAAGGAAAAGGTAACCATACAAGCAAAAGGAAATACTATCCATACCATCTCTAATGTTCTTTTTGTGCCAGATTTAAAGACTAATTTGCTTAGTGTGGGTCAACTACAAGAAAAGATATGAAATTGCTATTAAAGAAGAGGGGTTTGTCGCATTCAAGATGCAAAGTTGGGATTAATTGCCAAGTTCACAAGACAGCCAATCGTATGTTTCCACTTTATCTTCATACAACATCTCATTCATGTTTTTCAGCAAAATTTGATGATGAGGCATGGTTATGGCACTTTCGTTATGGACATCTAAATTTTAGTGGATTAAAATTACTAAAACAAAAGAATATCGTGATCGGTCTTCCTCAAATTACAAATCCTTATCAAGTTTGTGACGAATGTGTTGTTAGCAAACAACACCGTAATCAATTTCCCCAGGGAAAATCTTGGAGAGCAAAGGCGGCATTGGAACTTGTCCATTCAGATATTTGCGGGCCAATAACACCACACTCTAATGGAGGTAAAAGATACATAATTACCTTTATTGATGATTATAGTCGCAAAATATGGATTTATTTTTTGCAAGAAAAATCTGAAGCCTTT
>NC_133876.1:2654618-2682497 GCF_044706935.1 Curcuma longa | reverse complement strand
CGAAAGCGAAAAAGTCATACGCGCTATTCACCCCCCTCTAGCACGTATTCCGATCCTACACTTTTCCCCGAGCAGGATCTCTAGGAGGAGTCTGTTCTGCGGCAGACTCCATGGATGCACCATAGTAATCGACATCTTGGAGGGGTCTCATGGAAGGAGCTCGTTGAGCTTCTATGGGTGCTTGTTGTCGTCGAGCAGGGACCTGAGGAACTTCAGCAGATCGAGTCGAAATTCTTGAAGGAGGAGCCGGAGCAGCTTGCTGGTCCCGGGAAACAGCTAAAACGGCAGCTGCTACCGCCCGATCGAAATCTTCTTGTGTCATGTTGATGAATGGAGGTCGATGAGGATCATCCATTGACATGTCTCAAATCCGGATTCTAAGTTTCCCACAGACGACGCCAAATTATGTTCTGGTTGAGAACAACTCTGAGAAATGTCACCAACCGAATCTCCTCACCACGACGGAACGGGACTGAGGGGGTTGAATCGCTGGATCCTGCAATCAAAGCAAGCGTGAGAGGGAAGGCCAGGGGTGTCCTGGCATGACCACTCCAAAGCTTAAGGATCAGCGATCCACCCAAATCAGCGGGAGAAGAAGAAGAGAAAATAGAAAGATGAGTCAGTGTTTCACGTGTGCGCGTACCTGAGGGCAAAGGAGAGTGGCCGCATATATATAGGGGAGGGGGTGTGAGGTCATGTCTTAATTAAGGAACATGTCCCATCGTTAGTTATTACCTTATCAGAAAAGATATGGAATGATTAGATTACAAGTCCCATCGCTGATATATGTTTGTAGGGTCACGTCGCACGTGGGTGTCAGGGCGGCGATCATAATTACAGAGTATGGGACTTGTCATCAGAAATGATGGGAATCGAGTAGTCAGGCACCATGATAACCATTTTGCATGGACCTTAACCGAATCCGGCTGAGGATGAGGTAGTCGCGCCAACTGGAGGATTCGACTCGGAGCTGTGCATGGGGTACCGAGGAGTCGGCTTCGTGGGGAATCGTCTAAATAAGAGGATTCGACTACATAAGAGGGTCTGAGTAACGATTCGACTCGAGCTTAGGAGATCATATCTCGGAGAACTCTCTCTGACTCGATTCGGATCAGGTGTGGGATTCGATTTGAAGGAGGATTCAACTACCGAAGGAGGGATCTCGAGTCGAGAACTGACTAGGACTGATCCCTGACTACAACAGGCCTACTGGTAATCAGACCCGACATCGTGCCATCTACTGGGGGCTAAACCGACTCAGGACTCAACTCTTTGGGGCCAGTTCATCACAACCATAACACTAAGATATGAAAAACTCTAAAATAGACAACACATACTCCTTAAATAAGTTCCTATGAGAAAGAGAAAAAGAAGATTATGGTTATCTGTCTTTGTCCTTTTAAATTTTATCCTCGAAGAGATTTACTATGAGGATCGATGTCGATGTCGATATCGTAAAGTGTGAGTAGTTGGACACTAGACGATGATGATAGACGTTGGATAAGGACAATACAAAAATAAAATACTTAAACAGATAAATTAATTTTAAAAAATAATATTTTAAAATTAAAATAAAACATTTTTAAATTTTTTTACACCCTAAATCAAAATATAAAAAGTTATAATAATTCATAAACATATAAAAATAAAATTTATCTATCTCTCCCATCCTCTATTTAACTCGCTCATCCATCCCTGTGCATACAAGTGTAACATTTTATTAACCCTTTCACGCCTCCCCTCTAACAGTCTGTTTGGATCGGGTGAGGGACGATTCATTAATGGAAGGGGAAGGAAGGGGAAGGAAGGGAAAGGGAAGGGAAGGGAGGAGAGAAGATCAGTAACCTTGTTTGGGAAGAAAGGAAGGTTAAAAGGAAAGGATTTGAAAGTTAAAAAAATAAAAAGTCAAAAATATCCTTTCTCTTCTTCCCCGACATCTCGCCAGATTCGACGAGCAGGCGGAGAGGGGGCAGCCGAGCCCCCGCCCGGGCGGCCCCTCCCAACGCCTGCAGAGGCGGCGATCGGCACGCGACCACCGGGCGCAGTGGCCGGCCGGTGGAGAGAAGAAGAGGGAGGAAGGGGGCGCTTCACGTTCCCACGCCCAGCTCCGCCACATCTCCGAGGCGGGTGCTACTTCGCCGGAGCCGATGGGATCGGAGGGCGGAGAGGGGGGCGGAGTGGGCGGCGGACGACGCCGGTCGCCGACGATGTGGCTGATGGCAGCGAAGTAGGCGTCCTTCTGGAGGACCGGCGCCGGAGGGGCGAACGAGTGGAGGCAGCAGCGGCGGAGGAGCGACGCAGCCGGTGAGCGGAGCATCGGCGAGAGCGGGAGTGGACGCGTCCCCTTCCTTCGTAGTGGGTAAAATTGGAAATAATATGAGTTCCCCTTCCTTACACCCCGATTTGGGGTGTAAGGAATTCTGGCTATTCACGAGCATGGAAGGGGAACACTTCCCCTTCTTTCCCCTTCCCCTCCTTACCTCACCTCATCCCAAACAGGGGTAAAATTTTTTTTTCCCCTTCCTTACCTTTCCCTCCCTTTCCCTCACCTCCTCCCAAACAGAGCGTAACAGAGCATTAGTCGTTTAGTCCCTAAATCCTTGTGCTGCCTCTTTCTCGAGCGATTGTATTCGGCGGACACTTCGCCCCCGCCGGCATCCGTCACGATGCTCTCTGCGCAAAGCTCTACTGCTCCTCTCCGCTGCTCGCTTCCGTTAAAATCCCTTCAGAGGCATAGCCCTAATCCTGGCTTGCTCCCTGCGAGGCCAACCCGCATGAGCTCCATCTCCGCTGCCGCCGCCGCCGCCTCCGCCTCCGCCGTCGTGCCTGCTGCACCTTCGTCACCCGTCAAGACACCGGCTCAGACCCGTGTCGACATCCTGTCGGAGTCTCTTCCCTTCATTCAGAAGTTCCGTGGCAAGACGATCGTGGTCAAGTACGGTGGCGCCGCCATGAAATCCTCTGATCTTCAGTCGTCCGTCATCAACGATCTCGTCCTCCTCTCTTGCGTCGGTCTCCGTCCAGTCCTGGTCCATGGCGGCGGCCCGGAGATCAACTCCTGGCTCCTTCGCCTCGGCTACCAGCCGCTGTTCCACAATGGTCTCCGCGTCACCGACGCGCTCACCATGGAGGTTGTCGAGATGGTTCTGGTCGGAAAGGTAAACAAGTCCCTAGTTTCCCTCATTAACAGCGCAGGCGCCACGGCCGTAGGTCTTTGCGGCAAGGACGCGCGCCTCCTCACCGCACGACCTTCTGCGGACGCTGCCGCCCTAGGGTTTGTAGGGGATGTTTCGCGCGTGGATCCTTCAATCCTCCTTCCCATTCTCGCATACGGTCATATTCCCGTCATCGCGTCAGTGGCTGCCGACGATCATGGGCAGAGCTACAATGTGAACGCTGATACTGCTGCAGGGGAGATTGCTGCAGCCGTGGGGGCTGAGAAGTTGATATTACTTACGGATGTGGCCGGAATTTTGGAGGACCGGAATGATCCAGGCAGCCTTGTGAAGGAGATAGACATTAGTGGTATCAGAAAAATGGTGGCGGAGGGGAAGGTAGCTGGTGGAATGATCCCCAAGGTGAATTGCTGTGTTAGATCGCTGGCCCAGGGGGTGCGCACTGCTAGCATCATCGATGGCCGAGTGCCACACTCCCTTCTTCTTGAGATTATGACAGACGAGGGGGGCTGGCACAATGATCACTGGATGAGTCTGATGGGCATTGTGGTATGAGCATTGGCGTTGTCCTGGTCTGCTGCTACCAAAGGTAACACAGTCTCTGCACCTTCTCAGTGTTTCAAAATAAGTGGTGCCATTTTCTTTTTGATTTATATATCAGCAATTGAAGTTATTTAACTGGTCTTTTTTTTGTCAAATTTTTTTCTTCTGTTAGTTATCTCAAGTTACCTGCAATTTAGTTTGTATCTTGTGTTCTTGCAAGACATACATTTAGCATGCATGAATACCATGTGTCTATTTGAAGTATCACTTTTCCCTTAGGTTACTTGTTAGAATAATGTTATTAGCCTTCCTTCATGTCATAATAATAATGTTTGTTATTAGCCTTCCTTCATGTCATCCAAAATGGCTATTTAAGTGAGTTTGGGTGATGGGTGTTTAATTGTGTATGGGCTCAGATAAAAAAATGTCAGTCTGCTGCTGACTGAATATAGTTGTATCAACCTCACTGCACTGCTTTCTATATTTTTGCTACTACTTGTGAGACATACCATGTAGCCTCAACACAACCATTACAATTTGGATATATGGCGGATTTTCTTTTTGAATCACACCAACTTGAAAAGGCCTGCAATTCACAAATAAAATATCACCACACTTTTGAGCACACACCACCATGGCTTAACTTGATCTTCTTTCTTTTCTTGACATACCCTGAAGCATGTTGGTCTGGGTTTTAGGCCCAATGCCCCAATGAATCCATTTCGACATTTTACCAAACAGCACACTCAGCTTTTTGAATTTCTCAAAGGGTGCAGCACTTAAGTCCTAGAATATCCCCCTCCCTCAAATAGCTATAACTGCAACCTAACTTCCAAAGCATCTTAACCACATTTTCAAATGGGAAAAAGGTTTTTAGTTCGAATGCACATAACCTTCAATTTTAGTTCTCTCAGCTCGGCGAAAATAAAATCCTCGAGACACCAAAATCGTACTTGCAACTCATCTCCTTCCCTTCTCTCATTCGGAAATGTTGAAACCAAAATCATCACCAATCGCCTTTGCCACTCTCATTCTGTCTCGTCGCTATCTCAACTCTTTCCTCTTATTTTGCATCTCCTTCTGAACTTCACTCTATTTCAGGGCTAGCCAATCTAGTGTTGTAAACTCGACTAGTTCTGTTACAGAATGACACATGAATGTGGTTCAAACTCTCAATCATTTCTAAAGGTTTGTTAAGAATTTGGGCGCTAGTCAAGCTTTGCAATTTGAAACAAATGGTTTTGAATTTCCACAAGACATAGGCTCCCTCTCTTCCCATTTTGACATTGATTCCTTCTATTTTGCAATGGTTTGCACACTGTTTCCATGTTCTATATTTGATGCTTGTAAATCTATTAATGAGTTTTATTCAAAATTAATTATTGGAGGTAGAATCTTCACAATCTCAAATTTAACTCACCTTAGCATAGCTTGCACCTTTCTCATTAATCTCCATCTCAAATTTGGGTCCTTTACATTTGAATCTAATGAAATTTACTAATATTGTATTAAATTTATGTATTTTTTATAATATCTTTTGCCACGAGTTGATGTTGGAAGAAAATTGAGAATTGCAATGGACCAGCATTTTAAGGTATTTTAATGGTTATTTTAACATACCAACAAGTAAAGGAATACTACACGTTTCGATTTGTTTACATGATAGACATAAAGACATCATTAAACGAGCTCTATTTGTTTGGCCATATAAGAAATTCCACAGATTGGAGACTATTGATAAATATATTTCAAAGTTGAGATTTAATAACTCAAACCATTAGGTTCTCAAGTGTTCTTTTCACTAGGAGAAGAGATGTCTCTTTGTTACTTGCATTACAGATAGTGGGATTTCTATTCTTATTAAATTCTCTCGATGTAATGGTTGATCTCTATCTTTCTTATTTCTTTCAAAAAGAACTTAATAAATTAAGAATTGATGAGATGTTTAAAATATATTCTCATAGAGTTGAAGTAAATGAGGATGTTTTAGTATTTTATAAATTTTATATTTTACTTGTATTTGTTTGTGTGATGTTTTCTTTTAGTATATATAAAGTTCCTATATGTTTTATAGATATTGTAAATAATTTTGACAATTTAAGTAGATTTAATTGGGTTGAAGTCATCCATCAATTTATCGCCTAATATATGTGAAATGAAATGACCACTTTACTTCATGATCTAAAGAGATTTATTGGTCCTCGGGGCAATGGTGCAATGGTAGGACATCTGGGTTGTGACTTAGGGACCCGCGGTTCGATCCCCAGCTACGGCGTATTTGTAAGAATTTTTTTTTAAATGGGGAACACAATCAAAGGATGCTGGGCATCCCCCAGGGATTGAGTCCATGAGACTGACTGATCTAAAGAGATTTATTGGTTTTTTATTGTGAGTTCATATTTGCTAGTGTAATTTATTTTCCTTATGGACGTTAGTATATAATACTTTATATATGAATCAAATATGATTTCTATAGCATATCCCAATGCAACAATTATATAATAATGGAGTGCTCATAAATAAATAGAGCAGTACTCTTTCGCATATTAGTAAAATGAGGATTTTATTAGATAAAGTCTCACCTTAAGAGGTAAATACTAATGTTGTCACCTAACATTTTATTATTTCAGTTGCTAAATATTTGTTTCCATTTTTGTTGATCTAATCTCTACTTTGCTGAAATAATATTACTTGGAAACTTTCATTACCTCAATGATACTATTCCACATCTAATAGAAACATTAACATTACATGCTACAAAAGAAAAATACCCTAATGGCAAATGTAATAACTACATTATTTATCTGAATCAAATGAAGAAGTTAATAATTAAGAACATGCAACTAAATAAAAGGATTAAAGAATTATTTGAAATTATAGAAAGAGAAGACATTCCTGTTCAACCCAGCCAAGTGGTTTGACTATGATTTTTAATGTTTGGGCAAATGAGTTTAAGTTGGGTCGTACATTGTTATTTGACATGTGCGTCTAAATAGGTAGAGACTCAGAGAGAATACAAGATCACTTGATGACTCAAGGTCCAATGCAGTACGATGAAGGAGATGGTGTCCAATGTAGTACGCATCCAAGTGGATTGATAGAAAAATTGCTTAAGTACGTTATTGGTGAGTTGAGTTGAGTGAACTTGTATTCGAGATGAAGGGTAGAACTAGTCATAGTTGACTTATAGTTTTAGGGGACCATAATGGATTCCGTCAACCTATGCATATGACGATGTCTATGTTTGAACATGTTTGATGTCCACAAATTTGGGAGCTATGAGCTATTAGAATTGGATTTGGTTGATTGGAATACACATGGAGCACAGATTTGGATGAGATAGTCAAGGATCCAGTTTGATCGGGGATCCAAGCAATTGAAATGGATCTGGTCAATTGGAAGGTTGTCATGTTAACGATAACGAATAGGACATATGTTCATGGATGAGGTTGGTGGGTTGACTCGACAAACTCTGGGAAACTAAATGTGCTTCCGATCAACTAGAACAGTGACATGTCTACAAGTTAATTAGATCGAGGCAAAGACTATAAAAAGATCAAGAAACTCGAAGATAATATACACATTCGTATATAATTGTTAAATTAATATTTCTTCATTACTACTCCTACTTATTTATATTCTTGTTATTGATTGATCACTACAGGAAAAAATAAGTCTTTTGCAACGAATTAAAAAAACAATTTGTCATAAAAATATTTTACGATGAAAATATTTTCATGGATAATGGTTTATCGTCAAATTCTATGACGAAAAAGTATAAATTCGTCCTCAATTTTGTATAAATTAATTTTTCATCATCAAATTCATTGCCACTTTGCGATGAAAAAATTTTTCGTAGTAAATTTCAATAATCGATGATCCGCGATGAATAAATTTTTCGTCGTCGATTTTGCAATGAAAATCTATTTTTGTCATTGATTTGCAACGAAAAACATGTTCGTTGCCATAATCAAATTCGTTATACATCGACGATGAAATTATAATTTTGTTGCGAATTCGATGACGAACAAGTTTTTCATCGCTAAATCATTAATTTGATGTCGAAATAAGATTCACTGTCATATTAATGATTTGGCAATGAAAAAGTTTTCGTCATTGATTTAGCGACGAAAATTTAAAAATCTAAATTTATGATATACAATATTATTTCAATAAATTAGCGATGAAAATAAATTCATTGCAAAATTCATCGCTAAAAGCCAATTTTTTTTCTAGCAACTCTTTATTTTTCTTCTTCAATCATGTTTACAAATAAAATTAGTTCAATCCAACATTCCAACATAATACTCAATCCAACATTTCAACACAATACTCAACCAACATTACAATTAACACAATACTCAATCAACATATAACAATCAAACACAATACTCAATCCACGTATAACATTCCAACACCATTCAATCCAACATATAGACAATCCATTCAAGAAGTCACAATCCAAAAAATAAGTCATCATCATATAAGAAACAAGTCTCAAAATGACAAAATACATACAAGAAACAAGTTCCAAAATATCCAAGAAGACATCAGATATATCCAAATTAAAACATCTCATACCAAATAATCTCAAAATGACAAGATATAAAAAATATCATCGTCCTTCTCGGCATATATTTATCTGCTCCTTCCATACTTTTTCTTCTTTTCTTACATTAGAAAATAAAAAATAAAAAAATATCATTTTGTACAAGATAACTATAATATGTAAAGACTTATTTCTTCTGATATGAATTTCAAATTTTACTACCTTCCTTAGTTTCACCAATCCTGTTTAAAATAAAATAACAGTACTCAGTAATAATAATAAATAAATAAAGGGTTCACAAATTAAATAATAAATATTCAAGAATACCAATTCTAAGAAAAATAACAATTATACAATACTAGAATCACGAAGAATCATCATCATTACAACCACCATCATCATCATCACTGCCATTACCAGAACCAAGAATAATCTAACTCAGAGCGGAGCCTAATTGAAAATGTCACATTATGAAGTCTTACTGTTGGCGTAATTCTCTCATTTCTTGATCTCTCACCGTCATCCTCTTCAAATTGTTAACCTCTTCAGTTAAGTTTTCTATTTGTGCTTGTATTATTAGTGGGGTGGAAGAAGATATACTGACAATTCTATAAGTTCTGCTCAAAAAATCTATTCTCAATATCCTTCCTCTCTTTGGATATCTCATTCGCCTCCAGCCATATACTCAAATTATTGCCAATAGAGGGTTCAGATCCATCATTATCATCACTAGCACCTGAACTTCTCTGTGTTAGCTCTAGTTCATTATATTTCTCCTGTATTGTTATGATAAAAAGTTAAAATAAACACATATAATATTCATTATATCTAATAGAAACACATTTAATATAAAGATAGAGGGTACATAACTATTAGAATCTAAGTTAGAAATTAAGATCCAAGATTAATCTTAATTGCTCTAGCTCTATCTCCGCTCCAAGTTTTGTCTTTCTTTTGAAATGTATAGGTGAAAGTATCTATAAATAATGTCTCATTCCCCATTTCGCTCTAAGTCTTGTCTTTCTTTTGAAATGTATAGGTGAAAGTATCTATAAATAATGTCTCATTCCCCATTTAGCTCTAAGTCTTGTCTTTCTTTTGAAATGTATAGGTGAAAGTATCTATAAATAATATCTCCTTTCCTATTTTCTTAGCTTAAAAAAATATTGTTAGAAATAATATAATAATTTACAATCAATTAATAACTTAGCGTTTATAAAAAATTATCAATTTGTGTGTATATTCATCAATATTGATTGAGCCTCTCGCATTTGTCGCAGATAAGTCTCTAGAATTATAAGTTTGATTTATTTTATTCTGCTGATTCCTTTATTTGCTCTCCTCAGTTTGTTAAATATCGACGATTCTGACCCAAATTTCTTAGGTGATGTAGGATTTTTTTTCACTTTAGTCTTCGCATGATTAAGTACATGTTGAATGTGATCCCCATATTTTTTTTTCTTAAAATACTCTTTATTTTCAATTTTTCATTCGGCTCCCAATTGAATGCCTTTTAGAATGAAAAAAATAATTGATTATATATTCACTTTAATTTCATATATAAATTGAAGAGGATATATAACTTAAACTCGTTCTACCATAGTTCTTTTGTGTGTGTTGAAGTGCTTGTATATGTCATTAAAGTTCATTTCCAATGATTATTCACTATTTTATTTATCTCACAAATAATATGTACAAAATTTTAAAATCTATCATAAAATTATAAATAAATATTATTAAATAATTAAGATAATAGTTGAAAAAATATTCAATTTTTAAATACTTACGAATCTCCATGAGGGATTATATACTCTCAAATATCTTGCAACTCAGCTGTAGACTGTCTGGTCGATGGTACTGAAGACTGTAGTGGCGACAAATCTGGCGAAGGTACTGGCAATAGTGCATAGGACGGTCGTGTCTGATCAGGCGGGTGTAGGTACAATGTCATTGCTGAAGCTAACTGATCTAGGAGTATTCTGTCTATATCCACCACGTTGAAACTGTTAACCAAAATTATTAGGAGATAAAGTAATAAATATTTGTTACATAATGAATAACATGAAAAAATATACCATATTTACTAACAGATCAAAGAATGCGCAAAATCAAATACTTAGATGTCACCTGCAATGAGCCTATAAGAAAAACTACAGTGCATTAACAGATAATTAAAATATTTAACAATGAGATGGTATATCAATAATTAATTGAGCTATAAGTTATATAAATGTGCAGATTAAAATTAAATTTACTCATAAAAAATATATTATTATTTTTAAAAGATCTTTTTATTTATTTATTATATAATAACATCAGAGTCCTCATTCTCATTGGCATTCTCATCATCATCGGTATGATCGTTGTCATCGTTGTCATCAGATTCATTATCATGAATTTCACTTGCATCCACATTTATCACTACTCCACTGGGATCTTGTAATATTGAAATAATATAATCCTTAGTCTGAAATGTATTCATAACTTTCTCTTGTTGATATGTAATGTCTTCCCAACTTTTCTTAATCTTTTTCCATGCTTTGGTTTCACAAACAACTCATCAATCAATTTTATCACATTTCAAACTAGGATATGAAGTATAGAATACTTGAATCATTTGTTGTGTCAATACAAATAGTTCATATTTTTTATACAATCTCTAATGATTTATTTTAATCAAATTGTACTATTAATGCACCTTTATTCCTCTGATAGGATCAAAACAACGACATATAAATAAAATAACTCATATTTTTAGGGTAAGGTATTCTACCTCTATAATTTTATCAAGCAAATCATAAAAATCATTACTTACACCTCTATCATCTGATGACTAAACAGATATTCCACTATTTATTGTAGTATTTTTCATTCCATATTCTTCAGTATGAAAATTATATCCGTTTATGAAATATGTTGGCTAAGTGCGTATCAATACTTTTAGACCCCATGAAAGATGAAATAGAAATTCTTGCTCAATGTAAATTCTTGCAATGTGAACTTGATTATCATGAACCTAAAGTCAAATAAATATATTTAACAGATTGCATATGTGTAAACTATGCTACAATTTAGATTGATCACTTACATATGATTTGAATCACAGTACAAATTCTTCTTCGCATAAGTGATCAAACTCTTGTGTCGATATTTCAAATAAGTTTTGAAAAATCCTTTTAAAAAATAATTATAAGATAAAGAATTTATGGCATAGGAAATATAAAAAATATAAAATATATATTAACTTGAAATATCACATGATTTCTGGATAATTCAGTAAAATATATGTCTGCGTTGCATGCTATTTTTGACCAGTTAAATATCTCTACTTACATTGTCTACTTAGTCGACCAAGATAATTAAAAATTAAGAATGAGTTCAAATTGGGATCAATAAGACTCTTATTGTTTCTTCCCGATCTCTGACTTTTGCTCTTAATGTGAGGCTCAAAATAATATAATGCAAAAGTTGTTATTTTCTCCACAATATATGCATTAATAATAGGTTTCAATATGTACTTTATTTTTCACTTTTTTTCAAATGATATAAGAATCTAATTATAATACAAGAAATTATATTAAATATTAAAAATATATAATACGATTAGTAAATTTTTATGCATTAATCGAAATCTAAAATTTTACCTTTCAAATGGATACATCTATAGAAAATGGACATGACCTACAACTTTGGCCTCATATAGCAAGTGAATCAAAAAATGTTCTATGGAATCAAAAAATAAAGGTGAAAATATCCTTTCTAAATTATACAAAATGATTGGAATGTCTCTCTCTAAAGTCTCCATGTATGAATGTCTTAAAACTATTGAGCAAATATCATGAAGGAAAATCTTCAACTCTGAAATTGTATCCCAGATAAAATTTGATAAAAGTTCCTTAAAGTAATAAAAATAAGTCTTTCCATAAATATATGATAGTCATGACTTTTCAAACTGGTCAATTTACATTCTTTCAAATCGACACATCTCCCAATATTAGAGATATAACCATCTGAAAATTTTAAAGATTTCAATCATTCACAAACAATATGTCTCTAATCTCTATTCAATGTATAAACCGTCTTTAGCTTTCATCCCCTACTATTTTCATCGACATCAAGAGTGAGTCTTTTACAAATGAGTTGCATATCTTTTCTTGCATTCAGATTGTCCTTTATTTTTCTGATAATATTCATCACTGTATTTATTAGATTTATCAAAAATATTCTTTTCAATATGTATTACATCGAGATTATGATGAATCAAATGACTCTTCTAATACGGTAAATTCTAAAATATACTTTGTTTAGTCTATTTATATGTACTTCCATATTCATAAGTTTTACTATGTGAATCTTCAATAACAGATGGAAAGTTAAGCACTTTGTACTAAATTTGTTGATCTATTAACCTTACGGGTATTCTTTCAATTTTATTCTTAGTGAATTATTCTTTATTCTTTCTAAATTTATAATTTGGTAGTAAAAATTATCTATGATAATCAAAATAACTCGGTTTCTTCTCATATTTCAATTTGATTAATTTTGATCTCTCCATACATATTGGACATCTTAAAATCTCAATGGTACTCCATTCCGATAACATCTTATAAGTCGAAAAGTCATTTATCATCCAAAGAAGTGCAGCCTTCATTATAAACATCTGATTAGTATGAACATCATATGTAGAAAAATCTTCATTCCATAGTTGTTTTATCTTTGCAATCAGTGGTTGCATATAAACATCTATTAACTTTTTCAAATTTTGCGAGACATACACAACCAATGTTAAAAATATATACGGTATTTTTATATGTCCCAGGTGGAAGATTATACAGAGTTAATATAACTGGCCAACAAGAATAATTTTTTCCTGGTTTGTCAAATGAAGCAAATTCATCAACACAGAGATCTAACTTAATATTTCAAATTTTTTTCGTAAATTCAGAATATATTCTATCAAAATTTTTTCATATTTTTGAATCTGATGACACATTAGACTCTCTTTTGTTTGATGATTTGCATGTCAAGTCGTGTGATGAGCAGCGACTTTTGATGTATAAAGTCTTTATAACTTAGGAGTTAAAAGTAAATAAAATAACTGACTGTATAATTTACGTCGTTGTTGACTCCTATTGATTCTCTTGTACTTAGCTTAATTACAAAATTTACAAAAATTTGCATCTTGATCATCTCCCTAATATATCATTACAACTATCTCTGCAAACTTCAATCCTTTCTATTGGAAGATCTAATTCTTTCATAATTTTTTTAATACTATAAAAATTATTAGGCATTATATAATCATGTGATAATATCTTTAATAACTTGAACAAAATTATTAAAATAATCTTCAGATATATTATATTTTACCTTGATATTTAACAGTCTTGCGGTGAGAAATAATTTAATATGACTGTCATATCCAGGTCACACAGGTTCATCTGCAGCACTCAACATTTCTTGAAATGAGAGATATGACTTATTATTCACATTTTCATCAATAGCTTGTACTTTTACCTCCTCCAATGGTGATGTATAAGTATTAAATATTTATTTAACTATTAGAGGACAACTAAAACTTACAATACTCGATTTGAAATGAAATTTTGACCTGCTGCATCAATTATTATCCTCTAATATGGATTTAATTGATTATAATAACTCTAATTCTCATTAACTGAGACTTGTATGTTTTGTCTATAATCCTTGTCAAATATGAACAATTCATCGTGACATGTTCAATTATAGTAATTTAAAGTAAAATCAAATTCACTAATTGAGACTTTTATATTTTGTCTATAATCCTCGTCAGATATGAACGGTTCACCATAACATGTCTAATTATAGTAATTTGGAATAAAATTAAATCTACAAAGATGCTCTCAAACTTTATCAAGTTGTAAAAATTTATTATTGTGATACTTTCTGTACGGACACATTATCTTATCCTCATTCCTATATTCAATATTACTACTGGTAAAATTCATAAATTATTTTAACTCACTAATAAACTCATCAGGTAAACCTCAACGATCAAGTATGTTCTTTTTAAATCTCTAATTTCTTTCTTTATGTATTTTTTCTTATTTTCAATTTATTAACATATTTTTTAAAAAACTACTACATATGAAAGCAATTATTTCATTAATAATAATAACATAATTAATTATTGTTAAATTTTTATAACAATAAGTAATATTATAGAACGAGTGTAGATATAATTAAAGCAGATGAATAAGAACGAATGCCTCCAACTACTTTAAGCCCTCGTCAAAATGAGACCTGTATAAATAATATTACGAAGTTAATAATCAAATATAAATTAAATATGTAATTGTAGGTATTGATAAATAGTAAGTAATTGCTAGTTCAGGTGAGGTGCATTGAAATGGTTGCAAGTAATATATCATAAATTTTCTATTACTGATAAAGGGCAGACAGATCGATACACACACAAAAAAAATTTAAAATTTTTCTGTGTGCAATCAAAGAAGAAAGTTGATCATCCTTTTGATCAACTTTTCTCGTATAACTAAGATGGCTTCTATTAGAATCCAAGCTAGATTATTACTGATACAAGGCAGAGAGATACAACATTGCAAGAAATCCCTGACATGCAAGTGTTGTTGGTCGGGTTCCTTATTGCTATATTGACAAGTATGAGGTGTTGAATCTTGATGCACTGTTTCGATCGATGCAATTCGAAACAAATTACCTAACCTAGCGTAACATTACTGTTGGACACAAATTGAACATAAGTAGCCATATAACAATTAATCAACTGTAAAATCATCAACTAAGAGCTAATTTAGAATCAACAGTACATCTCCTATAGTTGACTTCAACAAGGGAATTGAGAAGCTTACATAGGGTTTCCCTAAACTTGTGTGAATACAGATCAGATCAGTAGTGAAGAAACAAACGCCGAGCTCATATGATGGCTGATCGGAGGTGGTTGTTGGAGTGAGACTGAGCTTTGCACTGATCAAGGTTGGAAGGATGAAATTAGGGTTACGGCGAGTTCGGAATCCCCAAGCACTCGGTGGATCGTGGATCTGAACGGAGAGTGGATGGCGTAGGTAAATGCGTCGTGGCTGTGGAAATCTCTGGATATGAGGGAAGAACTCGTTCTCTCTGTGTAGATGAAGTTGTTGGAGATTGGAAGCTCTAAACAAAGAAGAAGCCGGTGGTCGGAATGTCGTCGTCGCTGTAGGGTGTCGCCGTCGCCGGGAGTGGATCCGTGCAAAGCCGATGGTCGGAATGTCGCCGTCGCCGGGAGTGGATCCGTGCATAGGGTGTCGCCGTCGCCGGGAGTGGATCCGTGCAAAGCCGGTGGTCCTAATGTCACCATCGCCCTAATGTCACCATCAGGATCGGGGTGCGCAGGTCGCGGAATGGGGGTGGATGGTTTAGGGCAAAATGGAATGCGGTCAGTGGTCGGAACGTCACTGTTGTCGTATGGTGTCATCGTCGGGCTCGAGGGTGTGCAGATCGCGAAATGGGGGTGGAGGTGAGATCCCGAAATGGAATGGGTCGGGTTTAATTTATAGGGATTTTGGCGATAGAATCTAGATCCGTTATCAAATTTGACAACGAATTTAATTTTTGTCATCAAAATTTAACATCAAATTAGTGATTCATTGTTAAATTGACGATGCTCAAAAAAATCATCGCCAAATTCCAATAAATGGGATGGGAAAAGTATAAATTCTCGTCAAATTTACGATGAATTTTAATTTCTTCGCTAATTTAGTGATGAATTTTATCATAAAATTAATTTTAGTGATAAATTTAACGACGAAAGATATTTATTATTAATTCAATGAATAAAATATTTTTGTTATAATTATTATTGTCAATTGATGATGAAATAATTGTTCGTCGTTAATTTTATTACAGATTTATAATGAATTATTTTTATTATCAAAATTCATCATTAATTCACTATTTTGTTTATAGTGGGTGTATTAAGAAGTTTCTATACCTCAGCCTTTTTTGTGGAAGAGGAGAAAAGTGATGAACTCTTTGTGCATGGGCCTTGGACCTAACAAAGGTTATGAACTTAAATCTGTGAATGTATGTTTTCTTATGTTTATATAATTAAATTGGTGAGCCTCTTAAAACGTATTTGTTTTCTTATGTTATTTGTAGGTGTATTATTCACTTCCTTCCCTTCTAACTAAAGATCCAATCTTTCGCATCACACTCTCAATAAATAGGGGTAAGGGGGCTCAACTATATAACTCACGTATAGCAAATGTTCAAGAATCAACGCTCATTTTGAGGCTCACGTGGATATCTTCTTTGTACTTAATTTCCTATTTTGTAATAAGATATTATCTTATAGTAGGAATTTCCAGCTTAGTCCACTAAACGGATGGGCAATGAAGTAGGACTCGAGATTCAAGCCACATTAAATATCTAATTTAGTGAAATATTTTTATTTTTAAGAGGAAAATTTTGATATAATGATAAAATTATTACTGTGTGACAGGAGGAGGGGGGAGGAAATGTCATCGTATAGTTTACAAACTCATATGCGATAGTAGATTCATATATCATTTCAGTAATAAGGTGAAATTCGCTATTTTAACGGTTCTACATAGTCGACCTCATGGAAAGTTGCAATTGGTTATGAAGAAGAAGGGCATTAACTCAGCTTCGCCGTGATTCAATCATTGTCTACTTTAATAATTTTATTTTGTCATAATCAATTCAATTATGCTTCATAGCATAATGTTATATATCACAATATTAAGCATCTATGAGGGTGTTTGGCAATTGCAAGCGCCATAGAAAATAACGAATGACGTATGATTTGTTGTCCCCAGGTTTAAAGGGCAGTGTGGTAGTAGTGGATCCAGGAAAAATGAAATTAAGACAAGTGACAAAGTTAAGATGAGGCAATTCCATGAAATGAAAAATAAAGAAAGAAAGCATCTCAATAAACTCAAGCAAAGCGAATTGAACCAAACACTAAATTTAATTATTTCTTTCATTTTCATCAACTTAAATCATATTTTTTTTCTCCTGGGAATTATTGAAGTCCAACTAAAAACAACATCAACGACGTTAAAGAATAAGAATACGAAGGTGGTTGGGGAAAAGGCCGAATATAATGAAGCAGCACCATTAACAAAGAATATTCCTTTGTCGATCGTGCAGGGGACAAGCTAGATCCTTAGTAAGAGATGCTTTGCTATGCATCGCTCACTCCATGGACGACGACGTACGGCGACGAACTCAAGTGCTTTGCTTTGCTTTGACCAAATCTGCCACGCTCTTTTTGAAACCACTTGCTGCTGTCGATGGTGATAAGGAGGATGGTGGTTGCCCACCAGTCAAAAGTCAAATCATGCAACTTTTAAAACGCATTGATCAGCTTGATTCAGTTGAGATGAAGAAGGATGAGCTCAAAAGTCAAATCATGCATGCAACTTTTGAAACGCATTTATCAGCTTGATTCAGTTGAGATGGAGAAGGATGAGCTCACGGAGTAAGATTTCATTGGTTCAAGAATAAGAGTTTTTTATCATAGTCAATTATAATTTTTTGATTTATTTACTTACAGATAATCATTAGGTCAATCGTGTAGGACCGTTGGGATGATGGATTCTTTTTATAGAAGAAAAATAATAAAAAAAATTAGACAGTGGGAGGTGCTCAAAATTTGAGATGAAAGAAGTTGAACAAGAATCAATCTTAAGAATTGAGGGGAGAAAAGATGATTCACCCCATCCTGTCTACAGGAAGAAGAATTTGTGCATCTCAGATCCATCAGATCTAGATCACTTATATTTTTTTTTATCAATTTTTAGTGCTCTAAATTTTATCATTTGATAAGACTATAAAATTATTGTATTATAAGAGATTTCTTCTAACTCAGATGAGACGGGAAAGAAAAAAAATAGTGAAAATTTCGATGAGACTTGTAGGACCATGGAGTAGCAACTTTGGGGTTGTGAACCAGTACATAAAACCTTGTGTCTTGTGTTTGTGGTGTCTCTACTATTGTGGTATTTAATTTTGTGTTTATTTTGTTCTGCTACATTCCTCGTAGAGTCAACAAATAATAACAAAATTTATTTTTCATTCAACGCGCGCAATAGCATGCTTTCGATCCAACAATAGCAAGGGCCAAAAGAAGATGGCTAGGGCCAAGGTGGAAATAGCAAGGGGTATGTTGGAGGCTAAGTCAGAAGGGGTCAAGGCAAAGATGACTGAGGCAAAGGCAAAGCTACAAACAACAGTTAGCACAAGCACGAGTCGAACTACAAACTAACTAGAAGAACAAGGTGGAGAGGTGGGAGAAGTGAGAAGCCAAGCTTTGAGACTCTCTTGAGTTTGACAATCCAGAGTTGCCATCTACTTCAAACTTGGCTTTAATGGTTGTGTCTCCTAGTTCAAGGCCCATAGTTACTTGATGTGTGCGATTTATATCCATATTTTTTATCTTATTTTGTATTTATTTCTAATATTACATAAGCATATTTACATTTACTTCTAGCATTATCATACATTTTCATCCTTTTAGTTCGGGAGATTGCTTATTTGCACTTTATATCAACAGAATATGAAGATCTTGACAATTAGACGCATTTGGAGATGAAGAGCCTCATTCCAGCAACTTACACCGCCTACCCATGGTCCTCACCACGACCGTGTGCTATACGAGAAGAAAAGGTGTGCAATGGAACAACGAAGGGGAGTCCAAAGCCAAACATAGCTTGGTCGTGCCAAGGAGCAACATGGCCTGGCCGTGTGTTCTCCAACATAGTTTGGACGTGTCAATCCATTTTCTTCCTAATTAAACAGATTCGGTTGGAGACCAAGCTATCTTCTAAAGCCACAAAAGGAACCCAAGGACTCCAGCTAAAGGACATCGAAGAATACGAGCATTTGTGATTGGAGAAGTCGTGTTGAGAGGATGTGGAGATTGACTCATCATCGAGGAGCGATTAGAGTTCTTCCAAAGATATCATCAAGTTCCTTCTAAACTTAACTCCTATTCTTATGGTGGAAAGATGTCTTTGGCTTGTAATCCATTCCCATGGAATAGTCTCCATAATGATACTCAGCATGAAAAGTTAGCATGACAGAGTAACTTGATATTGTGTATTAGATGAATAAATGCATTGATACTCATTTTGATATGATGCGTACGATTTGTGATCAGTTCTAGTTTGTATTTCTCTCCATCCATTGTTGTTGTTGGATTTAACCTAGATAGTAACTCTATAGGGATAGATCGAGAGGTGAACCCTAGTCATAATCATTACATATAAACATACAATTGTATCAAACGAGAATAGGGGACACACTTATCGACAAATCCTAATATCTGTTAGGTCTAAAGAATGTCCACATCTCCACAATGGCATGATATTATCTACTTTGAGCCTAAGCCCTCATAGTTTTGTTCTTGGGCTCTCCCCAAAAGGTCTCATGCCAATGGAGATACTTTCCATCCTTTTAAACTCATGATCTTTCCCATGTGTTTTAGATGTGAGACTATGTTTGCACCCTTGCAACCCAACAATCCCCCCCTCAAACAAAGGACCACTGGAAGCTCCGCTACCATTTCTCATGGTCCAACTGTCATTTCTCATGGTCCGGCTGTCATGTCCTCATGGTCCGGCTGCCATGTCCCTCATGGTCCGAGCTTCCCCCTTGTTAGGTCTAAAGAATGTCCACATCTCCACAATGGCATGATATTGTCCACTTTAGGCCTAAGCCCTCATGGTTTTGTTCTTGGGCTCTCCCCAAAAGGCCTCATGCCAATGGAGATACTTTCCATCCTTTTAAACTCATGATCTTTCCCATGTGTTTTAGATGTGTGACTATATTTGCACCCTTGCAACCCAACAATATCTAGTCTCTAGAACTGACTTTAGAGTTCGTAACATGGAGTAAGGGTGACATCTATAGGTTCGTGGAGTTCTAGTGACAAGAGCATCCCTAAAAGTGACTCTAATAATGCTACTACAAAGTGGTTAACTCTTTCAAGACTTTCACGATTTGTCATGGAGCTTAAAGGGTCTATCCTAATCCACTTTATTGTAAGATCGAGAAAGATGAGAGGGGGGTAAATCTCTTCCATTTAAAAAGTTTCTTATCTTTTCAAAATCAAAGTTATGCAACGAAAATATTAAAACAAATGAACACACAAAAACACGAATTAATTTTACTTGATTCACAGTCCAACAACTGCTACTCCAAGAGTCAACGGTCCCACTTTTTAAATTGAAATGCAAGAACTAAAGTTTTACCAACAACAATGAATGTAGGATGTAGCGTTGCTTGTTGGAGAGTCTCACGGAGCAGTAGTAGAAGATCTTGCACAAGCAGAACAACAAAAGAGAAGGACTATGTGTTTAGAATTGATGTTGAGCTTCGAATCTCGATGCTTCTTTTATATTCATCGTTTGGTCGATTGATCTCGTTCAATCAATTGATCTTTCCAAGCAACTCAACCTTAACCTTCCTTGAATGCTTCGATATGATTCGCTCAATCCTGCAAAATCTGCTTATTCTTTACTGGTTGAATGATAAGCATTATTTCCTTTGCTATGCAGATCTGATCGAATCATGTTTTTCATATAGGTTTAGTCGACTGAACCTATTTATCAGTCAATCTCAATTTTTGTTAACTTGCAAAACTAGGTTAGTATAACAAGAATAGCAATAATAATTCTGCAAAACAAAATTAGAACAGTTTATATATGAATGGATTATATTAACAGATAACTGTCTGATCTCAATTTTGAAACATCCGTTGATTTATTTAGTTGAATCATCACCTAAGGTAGTCTCACATAAGACCCGTCCTCACCGTCTTCCAACAAGAAAGACTTCTCAAGAACTTACCTTAACTCACCTGTCAAACATCTGGTATAGTTGACATGTTTGAACTTCTTTTGCTTAGTGTCTGATCGACCCACTAGGACTTTCCTTTCTTGATGTGCATCCAGTTTGACTCATCATGTATTCTGCTAGATCAGCTTATCTAGTTTTTTGCAATCAGCCATTATGGAAGAAGGCATTGTCTCGGCTTCATCGAGATTCGACCCTTGCCCACTGTAGTAAGTCTTCCCTGCAGTAACCAACTTAATCATGCCCCAGGGTGATCTAATTTATATTACACTTACTATTGTAGGTGAATGATCATAGAATATCAAATGTGGAAGATGAAAGGATAATCAATCTTGCATCTGGATCCCTTCATAAGATACAAGTATATTCTGGTTATTACTATGACGTCAAATTCCACATGGCACAACGGGATTCACACAGACTAACCTTTAATTCTAGTATTTATATAAGAGAATCTATCAATAATAATAATTCTGAGTTTGATTATTACGGGAGACTTGAAGAAATTATTGAGGTTAAATATCCTACTTTACCCATAAAAAGGGTGTGTTATTTCAAATGTACTTGTATGATGCGACTCCAAGAAAATACTAAAATACATTCAAACTACAATTTAGTTGAGGTTAATGCAAACAAAAGGTTCAACAAGTTTAAACCTTTCATTTTTATGGTTCAAGCGGGTTAGGTTTTCTATCTTGAATATTTGACGAAGACAAGAAGAGTTAGTGAATGATTATCAATTTGTTGAATGAAGGCTCACTCAACCATAGAAATACTTCATCACTGTCCAATACCATGATGTATTTCAAAATGAAGAAGTGGAGATACATTTAGTAGATTCTCAGATTCAATCAATATCTGTCTTACTTATAGATGTTTATGTACCTTACCAGGAGATAGATGATGGAGAGATGTCCAGCAGTGAAGAGCTTATAATTGAACTAAATGAGTCTAACAAGGAGGATCCTGAAAATATTAATGTTAATAATTTAGATTATAACAATGATTAAATATTAGCATTATTGTTCATTAATTCTAAACAAGTTTAAAATATTAATTTTTTATATGTAGATCTCACTAATGATTTGATTATTAATTTGAATGTGAATGTGCTATAATATTATTGTGCACATATAAATATGTCAAATCAAGTAGTAGCACTCTAGTGGTCAGATTATGTTGTGGGTTGTTGGAGGTTAGTAAGTATCAGTGTTATTAGTAATTAATTTTCAATTCATAAATTTTTTATAACATATGTCTAATATTTATATATTTTTTAATTTAATTTAACTCCAGATGACCATTGAGTAGTAGCGTACATATCTAGCAAATTTAAAGAAAGAGTGTGCCCTTCTAGTACTACATGAAGATATATAGACGAGGGGATGAAAGATTTTTATTATCAAGAATTTTTGGTAAGTAATTTTTATTATC
The DNA here is from genome assembly GCF_044706935.1 of Curcuma longa. Taxonomy (NCBI): domain Eukaryota; kingdom Viridiplantae; phylum Streptophyta; class Magnoliopsida; order Zingiberales; family Zingiberaceae; genus Curcuma; species Curcuma longa. The sequence goes on along the minus strand of NC_133876.1, from coordinate 2,659,922 downwards.
AGGAGTTTTATTTTTTTATACTAATTTATAAACTTATTTTTACAGAAAAAATATATTTGGGAGCCAGGGCATAATGGGGCATTTAAAGAAAATATGAAATAATGTCTATGTCAAACTCTATAAAGATCTACTATATAAATATAGAAGAAAGAGAATAAGGTCATCTTTTATACCAGATGATGTTTAGGTTACATGGCAAGCCATCTAGGTTGCATGTTCAGTGATAGCTCGAGCCAACAAAAATATTGAGCTGGTTGGTTCTAGCATTAGATTCACAAAGCAAACAACTGGATCCTGATCAATCATAAAGCATGTCATAGACTTGGTGAGTTTACCATTAATATATTTATATCAAAATTATTTAATTAACAATAATTTTATTTTAATTTAATTGTATTATTTAATATTCAAAAAAATGAACTACATCAACCTCTTAATTGTCGAGACGTATTCACTAAGACACACAAGTCAAATAATGACACATTTGTCAATCCTCAATCTAAGATATTAGATGTAAGAATTTAAACTTTAGCCCCTGTTTACTTGGAAGTGCGGAAAGAGAATCCAAGGAAAGTTTTCCTTTGTAATCATCTTTCCATTGTTTACTTTTATAAAATTTTACGAAAGGAAAGAAATATAATCCATCCGTGGATCATTTTTCTCCCAAAAACGAGCCCTCCAAAATTGGACGGAAAGCAACGGACGGAAATAAAATTACATTTCTCTCCACTATTCCTCGTCCGCAAGCTCGCGTCCCCGACGAGTCTGGAACAAAGCAGGGCTGCGGGGAGGCGATGGCCGCGAGGAGCGCCGCGGGGAGGAGATGGCCGTGGGGAGGCGATGGCCGCAAGGAGCGCCGCGGGGAGGCGATGGTCGCGAGGAGCGCAGCGGGGAGGCGATGGCCGCGAGGAGGCGATGGCCGCGAGGAGCGCCGCGGGGAGGCAATGGCCGCGAGGAGCGCCGCGGGGAGGCGCGGGCCACGAGGAGGCGATGGCCGCGGGGAGGCGATGGCCGCGAGGAGTGCCGAGGGGAGGCGATGACCGCAAGGAGCGCTGCGGGGAGGCGGCGATGGCCGCGAGGAGCGCCACGGTGAGGCGATGGCATCGCCTCGGGGAGGCGCGGCGCGCGGGGAGAAGGAGCCGCCGGTGATGAGGACGGCGAAGAAAAGGGGATTGCTTCGACGCGAGGAATAAGAAGCTTATGGGTATTTTAGACCATGAATATAAATTTTATTTTCTTTCCTTAGCTGAGGTAAACAAGGCTAGATGGATAAGGATGAGGATGGATTTTATTCACCTTCCCTCTCTTTTCCTTGTCCCTAGGTTTGTTTCGTCCATCCACCATCCACTCCTTCAAGTAAACTGAGCATTAATATCTTTAACTATTAATAATGATTAGTTTTTCTAATTGTATATCTTATATGATTTTTTTAAATAGGATGAAATAACTGTTAGAATTGTACAAGCATCTCAGCCTAATACAAAAGGAGGTGAGATGTAGACTTTATCCACCGATTAGGTAAATGAGATTTATTATGATGTGGTCAGTGGAAGGAAAAAAGACCTCCACCCTTTATGGTCTTGGGTCTCATGCAAAAATCATATATGATTATGTGATGACCACTAGGGTCGGGGTCATCCAAACGGATCATCTATTAGAGTAGAAGCCTTAGTGTAAAAAACTAAGAATTAAAGAATCAACTCTTCATATTAAAGCAAGAATTTCAAGAGTCTTGGCAAGCTCAAATGAGATATGAGCAAATTGGGCGAGAAATGTAGGAATTCATGGCCTAATGCATCAAACATTGCATGATTTTAACTCTTAAGAGACTCAAGACCCTCACAATACTGATCAGTAGTTGTCAGAGAGGTGTGTTGACATTTTAACTTTTCTTTTTTTATTTATCACTCGCGAACATGCAAATTAGATTTATTAATTTTCATAATAGATAAATTTCTAATTGTATTATATTTTATTCAAAAATATTATAGATAATCATATATTTTATATATTATCATCAACAAATATCTAAACTAGCATTATGTGTAGTGTAAAATAAGTTTAAATTCAATTTGTTAGTCATAATTATAATGATGTATTTTTTTCTTATTTTATTAATAACCTATCTTATTTTATTTTTTTGTAGGATTCAATATTACTAGTTAGTTTTGGATTGAGAGTTGATGTGTTAGTTAGAAAGTTTTATTAGTGGATGTATAGATTTATTAGATTCATACATTGTAGTTAAATTTGATATATTCATTTTTGTTGGATATTTAATATATTGGATTTGATATGTTGGGATTAAAGTTAAAAACTTGTTGGATTGGTTTAATATATTGAGATGTATCATAGTTAGAGTATGCTATTTTGTTTGTGTATATATATATGTGGATTTGTGAATGAGTTGTGAATGTGTGAGTTGTGGATTTGATATAATTATATCATTTGTGTTTGTGTTAATTAGATTGTGATGTGAATATATGGATAATATGTTGTGTTGTAATTGATTGCATTGTGAAAATCATCGTTTATGATGGTATATTGTTTGATTATGTAAATGTAAACAGGGAAAATGCAAAATGATATGCCAAAATTTTTAAGAAATTTAGCGATGGAATATTAATATTTCGTCACTAATTAAAGATGGATCTTTAATTTTCGTAGCTAATTAGCAATGGAATTAAAATTTCATTACTAAAAGTAGCAACGGAATTGTAATTTCGTCACTAGATCTGAAACGAAACAGTACATTTCGTTTACAATTTTAACGATATATTAAATTTCTATCGCTAAATAGCGACAGAATTATAATTATCCTTCACTAATATTAGCGATAGATATTTAACTCCATCGCTAATATTAACAATAGATAATTAAGTATGTCACAACTATATTAGCGATGGAAATTTAATAAGTCTTCGCTATTAATGACGAAAATTTAATTCTGTTGTTAAATAACGTCACGATCGATTTTTTGATGATGAAGTAAATCAATCACTATTCATAAATAACGATGGATTAATGATGAAATATTATCATGTCCCAAGAGACGACTGATCGAAAAATTTCGACAGCATCTCCCCTGTAACAATTCAACTTTCTTGAATACATATTAACATATGGCTCACACGGTCGCTCAACAATACAACATATGTATTTAAACTACTAAACTATACGAATAAAGGCCCACACGACCACAAATTATATATATCCAACACATACGTGTAAAAATACCACCCACAACAACAAACCAAACCACATATACATACCAACAAGCAGTTATAATCGCCAACACATCAACTACGTAATAACGAAAATCTCAAAGCACACCGATATTACTCACAACAAATCAAACGGCAAACCCACAAGCAACGATAATCAAAATTTCGCAGCAGAATTATAAAACAACTAAGTCCACACGAATACCAATAGGAATCCAAAACACAAATTCAAATACAATCCAAAAACACACGAAGGAAAACAACTCCTCCTGCTGTGAGATGAGGGCAGTCCAGTAGAACTCCAAGCTTCAAGACAATATCCTTATCTGCTACCTGGTATGACGAAAGTTGAAATAAGAACTCCCAATAAAATCTTCCGTATATAACCCAAATCCACAAATTAAGGTCCTCCGATTAGATCTCTTCTCCCAATCCGCATATCAAGATCCTGTCAGGCTTGAAGATCGTATTTATTGTATATGAACCACCCTGTGTAACCAATTTCGACAAGTTCAAGAACACCAGGAATTATAGGCACCCTGTCAATTGCTGAGATAATGCTGATAGCACTCCATAGAACGATAATTCCAACAAAAAATAAGAAAAACCGCAGCATACAACTCTTAGGTGATTACTAGCCAACAGCTATAGAGGTAATATGAAACCACCAAGAAAACCCGGCATCGGTCTTCTCCTTGCAACCATTGTTTCTAAATTGGGAGGGGAAAGGGTCGACGTTGCTGTTGGATCGACACACCGGCCGATCGGATCCAGAAGAGAGGAAGAGAAGTACAAGCACTACTGTCGCCGCCCTGCTCGTTAACGACACCTGACTGGAGTTGTGGCTTGCAGTGGAGGAAGAGGAGGCAATGGAGCGCGTGTAGAAGAGGGATAGGGGATGCTGTTAGGCGGAGAATAGGAAGGCTGCGATGAAAGATCGCGGCAGGACGAGGAAGGTGGCGGCGGAGGATCGTGGCAGAGGGGCGATGTGCGGGGGAAGGCGCGGTGCGAGCAGGGAGCAGAAGTCGCAATTTCATGTTATAACGAGGAGCTATAGTAATTTTTGATTTGGTTGAACGGGTCAAGCGACGATTAGGGTTGGGCTGAACCAGCTTAAAACCTAGGGTTTACGGTAGCAATTGAACTGGTTATTGTAGCAAACCAGGTTTAAATCTTGGTTCGCTTGGTTCACTAACCAAACGAACTTCTGATTTGACCCAAACTAAGTTTTGTTCGATTCGTCTTCACAAGACGAAGCTTCTCATTGCATCCGTTCTGACAAAATCTCTTCCATCATGAACCAAACTAAGTTGGTTCAATTTGGTTCAAAATCGAATTATTTGGTTCACTAATCAAACGACCTCTGCTTTCAACGAAATTAATTTTGTTTATTTCGTCTTCGCAAGACGAATTTCATTCTGCCCTACTAATAAAAATTTCTCATATCTTAGCTACAAATATGCTATAGTCAGAGCTACATTTTCTTATAGTATAACTATTGCATCATTATTCCTAGACTATAACACTTAAATATTTGAATACTCTTGTAGACAAAATTAAAGAAATGGCTAAAGAAGCACTATATATCCCAGACAAAACAATTGCGTAAAAGAATAATTTTTTATCGTGCAGGGCAGGAACGGGATCATTCATAAGACTAGAGATGCCTAGCCATGATTCCTTTGATATAAAGTTGAAATGGGTGGATTTTGTATTCATTCCAGGAGTCGACGACGACATCGATGAGCTCAAGTGCTTTGTTTTGACCAAATCTGCCTCGCTCTTTTTGCAGCCAATTGCTGTGCTGTTGATAATGACAAGGATGACGATGAAGAGGGTGGTGGGTTTACGTTGCTGGTCAAAAATCAAATCATCATGCAACGACGACTTTTAAAATGCATCCACTAGCTAGCTTGATTCAGCAATTATTTTTTATTTTTAAACTGATCGAGCTAGCTTAGTCGACAAATCTAATCTGTCGTGGCAGTGCAGGTCCCACTCAGTTCATCACTTCGCCAGCGAGTGAGGGAGCGGCCGTGGGCCAGGTCATTTCATTTCTATATGGCAGTAGAGATAAGTT